>NC_091110.1:8175441-8477205 GCF_024713975.1 Paralichthys olivaceus
GCCAGGCAGGGTGTTTCCTGCTCAGACCTGGTGCCTTCCTGGAGAAACAAGACCAGTCACACATGAGAACATTAATAAAGCTGGTCGAAGAATTGTGCACAAATCCTATAATCTCACATTTGCAACCATGCATGGTCATCTCAAGTGAGCCACTAATGAGCATGTAAATTAAACGGTTCATGCCCTACATTACAGCACAGAATGGCTGAGCATCCTCACACCAACTGGTGTGCAGCATTTATTAATATGCAGTGAAATCATTTGCCCTTCTGCAGAGACTCTCTCTGGGAAAACACCACCATATACATGAGCTACTGTATATATAAATATATATTCGTATGTGCTGCTTTATGCAAGTGCAGACACATCACATTCACAGGCTGATGCAAAGCACAACGTGACAGAAGAGGGTATAAGTCGCGTGAGGGGCAAAAGACTTTCCCCAACGACAGAGATTCTCTGCAGCGATTGGCTGAGCCGGAATCAGCGACTCTTGAATTTGAATGAACCCATACGGCAACAGAAAGATGCTACGGCTCCATCAGCGAATCAACTTGTGTAATATACACAGAGTGAAACTTAAACATCCTAAATAATATATATTAACAATCATCAGGCTTTAAGAATGAAGAAAAAAGTCAGAGACAAACTTTAAAGAATGTACTCACCGCTGATGATGCAGATCCTGAGCTGTCTCCCCGGTGCATGACTCGCACTTTGCACTTGACATTGACATTTTTGTGCTTCACTCCGAACTGAGTCCAGATCAGAACCATGATGTCTTGAGTTTGGATTGGTTTGGGTTTGGCTACGTGTCGCTGTCCACTGGCTCCGGTGCTGAAGTGTCCGCGCGCTCCTGCCTCTGCTCGGCTGTGTGATGAAGCTCGGCCGCGGCAGCTCCTTTTACTCTCCTCTCTCACACCCACGCACCGCGGACGAGCTTTCCCCAGGCCCGCCCATTTCACCCTCACGCACGGCATGGGATGCCGGTGTCCTCGCATCCATTGGGCGCCGTCGGTGATGATCGCACGGATGTTGCGGCCTCCCATCTCCATGTGGAGAGTTAGTTTCCGGAGTTCTTGGAGGCAGAGAGCCGAGCAGACAGTCACGACTCAGACGGAGGAGAACAGAACAACCAGACATGCAGAGAAAAAAAAAAAATCAACCATGCTGCTGCCCAGACAACCTCCAGACTGTCCCCCTGCAGATCACTGATGGAGCCCCTGCTTCTTATGTACTTTCCCGTGGGTGAGAGAACAGTCTGTTTCCTATTATAGTTATTTAAAGTAACTTATAATTTAACAGGGAAGTCTGTGTCTCAAGTAAATGTCATGAAAGTAAGCAATGAAGAAGTTATATAAGGTGAATAAGTGTTTTTTAATACAATACCATGAAGACTTGATGCAGTTAAAAAATGAAAATATATTTGTTAAAAAGCATTCAGATCGTAAATGCACATACAAGAACAAGCCTGATGTGTTTTAAAAGTAAAAGTCCTGCATTCAAACCTATATACTGGATTAAAATCATAAAGCTGCCCCCTCCCCAATGGATGGATAGCAAAAACTGTACTGTACAACACATCAAGAAGAGAAAATTGCTATATAAATACCAATCATTTACATTTGGCTCTGGGACTCCCTCCCTAAACATATCAGAGACTGATACCCCCCCGCCCCTCCTCCGAACTGTATTTTATGTGTGATTATGATGTGCATTTTATATTTTTAGTGACTTGCTTCTAATTGCTTCACTGCTTTTCACCTATGTTTAGTGTCTTTGAGCACTGTTAAAAGCACAATACAAATTAGATGTATTATTATCCATTCATCTATTATCTATCCAGCATATCCTGTGAGGGTCCCAGATGATCCTCACAGATCCCAGATCGGGCGAGAGGTGAGGTACACTCTGGACAGAGTTGCCAGCATATCACAAAGATCGGGACAAGTAACTATTCACATTCACATTCACATTCATCCATATGGTCAATTTAGAGTCTCAATTCAACAAAACTCATGAGAACATGCAACAGAAAAGCTGGGAAACTTCTTGCTCTAAAGCAATAGTCAAAACCACTGAACCACCATGCCACTCATCGTTAGTAGCAGTGGTATCTGCAACAAAATGCATTTTGTAGTGCCCCTGCAGAGAAAAGGCCCCTGTGACTACTAGAACATGACATTTTGACCATTTTCATTGCACATTCATTATCTTATCAACTAATAGCGTTAGTATTCACAACCTATTTGTTCAGCAGCATTTTACTGTTGTAGCTGAGTTGGAACCGGTGGAACTACATTATATACATTAAGGTACTTCAGTCATGTGGTTCCCCACATTGATGTCTGTGTTTTATTTTCTTTAAAATGGAAAGACAATCATCAAGGCTGTTCTTTGCCGTTTTGTTGTATTATCATATATCATATATCATATATCAGTTTCCTATACAATCTATTTTAAATGTATTCAGGTGTATTTCCTATGGCTGAAATGAAAGGTTCTGCTACTTCACAGAGACGTTATTTACTTTTAAAAGGCTGTTGTATCCATTAGATTATGCAGGTTTTCATGAAAAAAAGCCTCCACCCCCGTAGTTCTGCAGAGATAAAGAGCAACACAAACACTGAATACAAACCAATGCAAATGAGACATCATAACAGACAGCAGGATAACAGCTGTGGAAGAAAATGGTGGCTTCGTGTTATGTAACTGGATGTGTTGTTCATGTAGCTTCTGCATGTAAAAAATCAAGATGTCAGCTCATAAACATTTTGACAATCTGCAGGATGCTGAATGCTTCATCCCTCTAGTTTACTTTGTTTATTTCACATAATGATACATTTGGATTAACTATCTATATCAATTGTTTATCACCACATACACGAGGGTTCTACAGTATAGTTTGTTTGTTTTCCTCTTAATATGCCCGTTCTTCCAGACAATCAGACAATCAGACAAAGAAAACATGATCCTCTGTGTGCAGTCCCTAACCAAGCCCATACTTTATGAAGATGAAAGTAATAACTGGAGAAAATGTGTGTGCCATGGCTTATGTAATATTTGAGTTACATAAAACATTTAAAAGAAACTTCTAAAAATATCCCACAGACCCACATTCTCCTGTCGACTTTAAAGCCATCATGTAAAAAGAAAATGCAGTTATTCATCTGCTTGAATGCCACTTTTACTCCCATTGAGAGAATCTATTTTGAGATCACACTACACATACTACAACATTACGACACAGATCTGACTGTGCAGCCGGCAGCGCAGCCATGGATATGGTAATCAGTGTCACGGGGAGTGTACATACATGGCAGTGCTTCCTCCTGGTGATGCTTCATGCATCCAATAGGGGATGGAGTTTCCTGGGGATTCTCCTTTCGTCTTACAGGAACTGGCAGACAAATTTGGTGTGAACATGTCGAGCCCGGAACGTCATGCACCACATAGCAGCTGTTGCATATACTATTCACAGATTGCACAGGACGGAGTGAATCAGAATCGGCCTCGTTCACAGCGTTCATTCTTCTCCCTGCCCACGGCCACAGTCTGACTGTGTGTTTGGCCTGTTTCCTCCACACAGCCACACTCTCTCTCATTGAAACCCATACAACCTGTCAGTCTCTCAGAGAATCATGCTAATTAAAGCAGTAAACTGCACAGACACTGTTATTATCAGGCGGTGAGAAGGTGGACAGCTCACAATCAGCCTCATGCTATTATTCTGTTGTTTGTTCAGGCTCGACTGAAAAACTACTTTCTCCTCTTTTGTTTGTTAGCGATACATATTTATAAACGTCATGGTAATGTGGGTGATCTTCTAACCAATTAAATATGTCATACATATTATATAATTTATGAGTCGGTTCTTTGTTTTAATATGTTTTCTATCATAGTGATTGCAAATGTGACCCAGATAACCATTTATGCAACAGCATGTCCCAGTTGTGTTTGTCACCTTTATTTCCCCTGGAAACACTTTTGTTGTCATCTGTGCAATATTCAGTGTGTTTATGTATTTGATTGTGCCATGATACTTTGTGTTCTGAGTATTCAGTAATGTTGTGAGTATTCAGTTGTGTTGCGAGTATTTGGATGTGTTGTATTTTGTGAGTATTTATATTTGCCGCACATTTTCTATTTGCTGTGAACACATTTCCTCCATCTGCGTGTGTTTTCTTAGGTTGTAATATGTTGATCTCTCAGTACAACCGTATGTAGGTAAAATAAATAAGTTCAGGTCTCATTATCTCTACCCATTTTCTAAATGTGTGGATTTCTAGCGACTTGTCTCTTTGGATAAAAGTGTTGCTGTGTGTGTGAGTTTGATGATCCACTGGATTCCTTAACCATCTTCATGTGAAAACAATACCTTGTTGTTTAGTTGATGACCAAATACTATTTCATATATATTTCATTCATCTTCAGTGTAATAAAGATGGTTTATATCATTTAAGCATTGTCTGAACCTGGAGTGTTCATACTTCCTTTATTCCGTTAATTGTTCAGTTATATTTTTTGTAATTTCGCAACATGAAGGTTTCAATGTTGTTTCAGAAGCTTTAAACATAATACTTTATTTATGTACCGTTTCTGAGTCTGACACCACCGAAAATATCCAAGTGAGAACCCACTGTAAGTCATCAGTGTGATGAAGAGACGAGTTGGCAGGTTGTCTCAGAGGCATCAAGGCTACATGACATGAGGAGGCGTTGATGTGGCAGAGACACTGGTGAAGATGCTAAAGATGAACCTCAACGTCCCCAGTCTGTAGAGCTGGTCTCTAATAGTCAAGCAAATGTTGGTTGATGAGAACATTTAGCCGACTAAGTTTTTATTGGTTTCGAAGAAAACATATCTCAAGTTAAGGATCATTGTGTGATGATTAAAGGACAATACCAAGACCATGTTTGTCCACTTCAAACATGACTCATCATTTGAAACATGTTCTGTACATAGCATGGCTGTACACTAACAATTGACAGCCTGGATAAATATGTACATATCCAATTATTTGTTGTGTTCAGTCTCCTTGTTGGTTGTTCTAGCACATTGAGAACCATTCAAATGTTTGCCAATGTCATTAATAGGCGGCTTGATTTGTGTATTTTCTTGTGAAATGTACATTTTAGAGGCTTATAGTACTTTTATTTTTCTTCTAATTTATCATAGTGTTCAAAATGGAAGGTCTACATAAAACAGTCCTTCTCAGGGGTAGCGTTCGGGGTCAGAAGTCAAACCATTTCCTTCCTCCAAATAAATATATATTTCTATAATTAAACTAAAATCATTAATGTATGAGCCAACTAGTGACTGGTTGACTACAAAAAATTTTGGTTGAGGCTAAGTCCTATTAGTTTGAATCTCAAAATTAATCCCAAATTCACTAGAAAGGCATTACAGGGGACAGTAGATGAGTGCTCAGAGAGTACAAAACTCCATCCAGGCTCCTGTTCTATCTCGCCATGGAAAGAAAGTGATAGAACGACAGATCCACCTCAAATTGTTATTGGTTCCTCTTTGTGTTATACACGAACCCTTCATGAAATGTCAGAAAAAAATACCTAAAAACAAATGGCGATGAAAACACAACCTCCTTGGTGGAGGTAATAAATCCTTTGTCCTCACTGGTAGAGGATTATACACACAGTATTTCCTTTACAATATGCTTATAGACACTAGACCTGCTTCACAGTTCTTGTCTTCTTGCTGATGCCGTTATCCTCCTTCCCTTGAACCACTTAAGCCATAGTTATATAATTCTCAAGCCAATGTCTTATGAGATTTGCTGTTCCTACCAACAGACACATGGATGGACAAACACAAGCACAAGCCCATGTTTAGTTTTCTCTCTGTATTTATTCAAGTGTCTGTGACTGTGTGTTGAGGTTTTATCCCTCTCAGCTTCAGCCCGGTCTCTCCCTCCTCTGTTGTGTGGAGCAGGAGATGTGCTTGCTGCCTGCAGGGGACTCTGGAAGGTGAATCACACAGTAACGAGCACTCAGCACCAGCACAGGGGAAGTGACACCAACCCCATCTCACTCCATCCCACTTCTAACACTTATCCAGGCCTTCGAAGGTCGCCTGCTGAATCAACGTTGTGTAAAAGGCCAAGCTGACTGAGGTCACCTTTACCCACAGGCTGCAGTAGATCAGAGGAAATAAGTTGTGGCAGAGTTGAGGAAAGTTTCCCTCTGTAGCAGAATATTGAATTTAACTGTTGGATATGAGTAGGTGCTGGGTTCAAATGAAGGGCAGGAACAAATTATATTAGATGGTTAAGAAAAAAAGAAAAACCTGTCATAACAAGTCATATTTTATCACCAGAGAGGAAAATGAGATGTTCTCATTTTTGTTCGCGGCCCCTCGTCTAGCGCCCTCCCCTCCGATGTACCAAAGCTCCCACACATGTCTGGGAGTGTGACTGTCTCTTATGTGTTGTATTGGCTAGACTTGTGTCGTGTCGGGCCAGATACACAGACAGGCAGATGGCACTGGAGATATAGTCATAAATGTAAATATACAGTAGGTCTAGACCAGAGACAGACCTCAGTGTGTTTAATCAGATGGCATCTCTGGGTTTTTGGGAGCTCAAAAAAATCTCCTTAGTGAGGGGAATAAGCGAGAAAGGGTGTCCTCAAAAAACAAAAATCAGATTTTAGAGGAAAGAATGAGAGGAAAGGTAGATGACCACGAAGGGATTTATATAAAAAGATTTTTAATTGTGTGAGAGACACAGCGACAAAGTAAAAGAGACATAAGGAGGCGCGATGGAAGAAAAACAGCAGGACATATTGGAGTACAGAAGGCAGAGATGTATTATGCCAGGAAGAGAAGAGGGTGTTATTTTGCTAAGGGGAGCACTTTATGAAATCTTCCCCCACAGCTCACTGTCTGCACTGATGAAGAGCCCTGCTGCATTTTAAATCATCTCCCAGCAACCACCACAATCCTGCTGTGGAAGAAGGAAACACTATTTACTGCTTTTACCCCCTAATGTTTGCTTTATAGCTCCTGTAACCGAGAACTCACATTTAACATTATATATGTTATTTCTAACAAAGCTAGTAAATGCATTTTGCTCAGTGCTTTCCTCCAGGTTATTATTAGATTTACTCTGTATGCACTGTGGCTGTCTTTCCTTGGAAAATGCTGCCCTCTGCTGTGTAGAAAAGATACAAATGCATGCTAGAAAACAAATCTTCAGCCATTTTATATAACAACTGTTGTGTAAGAGACGAAATGCCAGAAATGTATATCAACATAATACCCCAACAATTAAATATTTATAGAGGAGCATGTCAAGACAAAAGAGCGCCTCCTCTAATCACACAGATCCTATCTCCTCTTCCGACTGGTAATCTGTCCCTCCATTCTCCTTCTTCTCCTCCTCCACTTCTTGGTCTCTGCCCTGCTGACTGCACCGAACTCCCTCTGAGGCCTTCAGTCGTCTCCGGCGTTGCAGATTCTCCTCAGGGTAGGAGACCACAGACAGAGGCAGCCTGCAGATGGCTGGGATCTCGGAGGAAACCAGGAGGAAGATGAGAGTGGACAGGCAGAAAGGCCACGTGCAGGCGGGTAATGCGAGCTGAGAGGGTAGGACGTCGTGAGAGAACAGAGCGTGACACTCGACACAAAAGACATCTGGATTTTCAGATGATGCTTATAGAGGTTGACTCATGGGAACAAAGTTTCTTACGTACCACGGACATCAGTCTTGAGCTCGCCGAAGTCATGTATGCAGAGAAAAGTGCTGGAAAAAACAATTTCACAGTTTTTATAGAAACTATTTTGTGTGAGGCATATGAAGACAGTGATCGTTTTGTTAATCTCACCACATATTACAGCCAGGATATGGGTTTGCCACGTTATAACATAGAAGACGCCTCCAACAGCGATGCAGGAAAGAGCGCTGTTATATCCCCACAGCCCTGAGTAAATATCCCAGAGAGGAGCAGCCAGAGCAAGTCCTGCACCACACATCAGAGGAGAGGACAACAGTATCCATGAAACTTTGCAATTAACAACAAACAACTGCTCAAAACTGAAAAATGTGTCAACCCACAAAGTATGAAGCATTATTCATAAAAACATGCCATGGTTCATTCACCAGTATTCAGTGGTGCCCTTTGAAGAGCCACAGCTCCTCATCCTCAAAAGACATGATGCATATTTATATGCAAATGACTCTTTTTACCCGTCAACACGCCAGCAGCCGAGCCCAACATGGCATGAAAACAGATCGTCGGTGAGGAGAGCAGCAGGCCCAGAAGGATGACACCTCCTGTCCAGGGACTGTCACAGCCGTACACCTGGCCAATGCCAACTGGCACCGACAAGAAAAGCTGCAAATGGAAAGCCGCAGTTTTCTGACATTTAAAACAATTAGAACAGGGTGGTAATTTAGATGACATGTGGGAAAATAGACACCACAGTAATTTAGATTTGAAGAGCCTGGTCAACCTGAAAGATGTTGAGGCTTTCAGTGGAGTCATTACGGGGATGCTGATGCTTATGTGGCTGGATATCCACCTAAAAGCGAAAGAAGACTTCATTTGCATCCAAACAATGTAAATGTACATTCTTGTGTGGGATATACCTGTGGAAAGTATGGATGATTGGCTCCTGTAGCTGCCACATGTAGACACACCAAAATATTAAATGGCAAGGTGAATATTGGAAGGTCCCATTTGCTGGCAACTGAGGACAAGGCACTGGAGACCACTGGGCTGTGGACAGAGACCAGTAGATATGTTATTGGTGGGAGGAGAGTGTAATTGTTCACATTTTCATTAAGGGCAGAGTTCTATGGAACATTTTGAACTGGAATGGCACCCAGAGAGCATTTACCTCCGGCCCAACATTCCCATTATAAAACCTTCTGATGAAAAATATCCACACAAACAAAATGAAATCCAGATTTGCACCAAAGTTGTACAGGTTTTTACCACAGTTGTAGTTTTTGTGTAGTCCTGCTAACTAAGCAAACAAACAGTATCAAACAACAGTACCATTATTCTCATTAGCATCATCATTGTATATGATACTGTAGTATCTCTATAAGGTAGCTACGTGTCTCCTCTGGAATAATAAATGGAATATAGAAAATAAAGTTTGAGTTTTAAAAATCACACACAATTTGTGATTATTTTGATATTATGATATATTTATATAAATTCTTATCTTAAATCCCAAATTTGCTTCAGCTCTCAATAATTTCTTCTGGTTACAAATGAGAATCTTTTTCATTCTCTCCATCTAAAATCATGGACCCATTGTTGTTCATTTTGTTTGTCTGGTAGTTATTAAATATTTTAGACAGACAAAAACCTGAAGAAATGATACCATGTGGGTCAGGGAAGAACTCATTCAAGTTTTGTTTGGATCACAGGATACACATTTCACTTTCTTTAACATTGCAAAGCATTTTCACAGATTTACCAAAAATTGGAAACTGAAATCTATTAGTGTGAGTGTTAAGGGGACTTTTGGGCCTTGGTGGAAATATGCGCTCTACTGAGGGCCATTCTTGTTTCAAAGGAATTTTCACAGTAAACTGCACATGTGCCATGTGAAATCATAAAGACTCACAGGGGTACTATCGGTCAGGGATTTCAATATGGCTCCCGGCCCTCACAACAAGCTGTTGCTTTTGTGTCTTTCCTGTTTAGTGTGTGCAATTGTCAAGTGTGTGTAATCTAAAGAATTAAATATTTAGAAGAGAAATCTCACCACAACATGGACATGAACATGTTTGGCAGAAGAAGCCACCAGTACCAGCTTCCTCCAGCAGAGAATACAGCCATCAGCATGCCGACCAAAGCTCCATTGTAGCCGAACAAACCTGCTGATATGGCCTCCCTGAGGTGAGAGCAACAGATGTACCCGACATAAGAGCAAAGCACACTTTGATGAGAAACAAACTGTTAAAGTAGCCCAGTGTGAAAGCTAAAGAAAGCGTAGCCTCGGGGAAAGAGGCAGTGATAATGGTGTCATGCTGAGAAGAAAATTATGTTTTTTTCCCCCTGGGATGAAGTCAAATAAGGATAAGGAGACGACACCTGTTTTGTCCCAGGAAGATGGCAGACACGGTGGAGACGAGGGTCCCCAGCAGACTGTTCAGAGCCCACCAGGGGTTCTGCAGGAAGAGGCCGGCCGTGATGAGGAGACCACTCAGAGGGTTGTTGACAAACATGACCTGGGCCACGCCTCGTAAAATCCAGTCCGGCAGCTGGATCATCACATTCTGTCCTGTCGTAGATGATAGTGATGTCATTTTAATCAGATGTCTACATTACAAAAGCTCATATGTCAGACTGGACAAATATTAAACTTGATATTTCAACTAGATTTATAACCACCTGTTAAGCCTAAATTGATCAACTCATCATGTTCTGCTGGTCTACGATTTTTTCCCTCACCCTTCTACCTCATCCCTCCCTCTGCTCATCCTTACCCACATCCCTTCATCTTTTTTCTCCACCTCCCTCATCCTTATAAACCCACATTCATTTATCTTTTCCCTCCTTCCCTAATTCTTTAAACCCACATCCCTTCATCCTTTTTCCCACTTTCCTCATCCTTACCCACATCCCTTCATAACTTCATTTGTAAAGCGTTATGAAGGTAAAGTAGTATAAGACATATGTTGAGAAGATTAAACACCTACTTGACACCCATTTTCTGCACAGATTCATGTTTCCTGTGAAAAGTCCCACAGTTGTGCAGAGAGACGAGTTTCCTGGAGCTTCTTCACGTGACGGCTGCTTGCTGTTGTCCATGCCTGCTTATTAGAGTTGATCGCAGTTGTCATTTTGCTATATGAAGTATTAGGTTGAGTACCATTGAGTACCAAACTCACTATATAGTAATTAGTGAGTGATTTCAGACACAGTCTCAGTCCCATAACTTTTTGTTTGAGGCTTAACAAGGTTAAAAGGCATCACCTTTGTGATATTAATCAACATTTGTCCACATGTTCATTAATTGTTTCTCTGATCTCCATAATTTGAACCCAGATATTGTCAGAGTTTCTCTTCCTGCACACAAACGAAATCAGCATGAACATGAACGTCTTTGTTCCCTAAGGAGGAAACAATTCCAACCGAGAAGCGTGAGTTCAAATCCAGACCTCACCGCTAGTTTACCCCATCGTTTTTTTTATGCATTTTATTTTTACATTTTTTGAAGACATGATCAAAGCAGATTTGCAGAAAAGCTTCCCGCTGCTAACGTCAGCATCCTCAGTCGCAGTTCTCTGCATGATAGTCTGAGTGTGTTTATGTTGCTCATTGAGCAGAGGAGCTCTTGATCCTTCTGCTCGGCTGGTGGCTTCTTTTCTTCTGTGCTACAATGCTTCTTATAAGAGTAAACAAATACAGAGGCTACAGAAACTTTTCAGATAAAGTTAAGTAATCAAAATCATCAGTAACATCTCTTATAAACTGTGGTCTAATAAACACGATACTGATCTTCAAACCCTCCTATTGATGTTACTTTGCAAATCTTGATTTCTTCATGATTGTTTTGTGATTACTTTCCTTTTTCTCCCTCACAGTTCTATAGATTACTGCTGTGGTTTGAAAAATTAGGTCACACACATTAACTTTTGCTCATGCATTCGTTTTAGAATCAGAATAGCTTGTTGTGACAGCATCCTATGTTATATAGCAATCAAGCTTCATCTAATCTCTTTGTTTGACTGTGATTATATTATAAAACAGCAATCAAGCTTCACTCTCTCCAGATAAATACATTCTTAAAGGGGCTCTGCATTCTGACTGAGCACAGAAAATACTTCAAGAGTTTAAGTCTTTAAGAAAAACAGAAATTTGCTAAATCTGCCCAATTGCTACTGATAATTTATGAATTATTTCAACTTAAAGTCAGGTAATGTAGACTGGGAGAATATTGCATTATAATTCAATTTACAAATTACATGTTATTATTTCTGACTAATATAAAAGCGCTTTAACCTAAATGAAGGCACACTGCATCTCTCTGCTTATTTAGATTCATCATATCATATAATAACAATTGAATTCTTACCTCCTTGAGATGAAGATAAATCACAGATGTTATCTACCAGCTACTTGTTAATGACAGCATATTCACATACTTCATTAAAAAAGGTGTCAGCGTGATATACATAGCCTCTTCTTCCCAATACTGAAGACAAAAAAAAAAAATCTTCCTTCTTGTCTCTTTTCTGAAGCGAAGTCCAAATCCTCTCTCTTCATCTCAGCAGCTAATCAGGAGAAAGAATGTTCTAATGCGGTCTAATGGGTACAGAGGATTTTTGGCTGAGGCAGAACAGAGGCCTTTGTTTCTGGGATCACAGTGAAAAGAGGAGTGCTCCAGTTTCATGTGTGGGACGGTTACGAGTGGTCATTTTCATGCATTTACGTGTATGCATGTCCTTTGGTCTATAGAAGTAGACAGTGATTTATATGACACATGTAACACACGTAGTATATATTAAAAAATGAGAGAAATATTAAAAATCACACAAATCCTTATAATATCCCCCTGATAGAGTTCAACATCTATTTCAATATATTAAACAGCCCTTTATTGTGACCAGGTTTCATGACCATACAGATATGAAATGATCAAGACCTTGATTACCCAATGATCAAGAGAAATCAAGGTCACACTGAGCTTTAAGTTAATCACACAGTTAGAAAGACGAGGCAGAATCTGGAATCTGACTGATACAAAACTTGGTCTGTTCATCCTCATGACAGAAAGAGTAAAACCCTGGAATTATCACTATACAGGAAACACCATCTTATCCAAAGCACTTTGTTTCTCTTGTGATTACAATACTATTTATGAGCTAAAATATTCCAAGTAACTACAGTGTAGATGAGAACTATTATTTTTGATGATGTCCAATTAATTATGCGAAGAACATAAAAAGATAAAGCTAATATATGGGAATCTGGGGGCCTGTTGTGCTTTTACTATATGCAATGACGGTACTTAAAGTAAAAAAAAATTATTTTTATTTTAACTTATTATATTTATCATAACAAGCTCAGCTGGAGTCTTGAAGAGATGATTAAACAGGATGGGATCAGACATGATAGTATGCACATACAGTACAAAGATTGTGGTCATATATGCACAGACACTGTACACATCAATACACAGATAGATAGACACACACCCACACACTCCCTCACACTCTCACTGACACACACACTTTCTTTGGAGATCTGGTGTCATATGCTGGTGTTGACTTTAGAGTGAGTCAGTGCTGTGCTGAGTGCTGAACTCCTGGAAGTCCTCGGGGATGGTGTCTGTGGAAATGAGACATTGGGTATCGTGAGACGAGCTCAATATCTAAAAGCAAAGCAAGGCCAAACTAATTTCACATCACAGTTTCAGTTGTGTTCATGCAACATCGTGATAAAATATAATACAGACGCTTCCCAGACACAAGTTATAGAGGTCAGTATGGGAAATAATATGTGTTATTGACAAGACTACTGCAGCCCTGCTAGATGCTCTGGGAGGTTCTATATTTATATGGTGCTTGGAACTGAAAGCTAAGATCAGCAGGAAAATATGCTCAAAAGCAATGCTAACAGTCTGGTGTTTAGCACAGACGTTCAACTTATTATTTTACCATATTAGCATGTTTACATATACTGATTAGCACAGTAGTGGCTGATTGAACTGTTCATTCATTTGTGGGTGTTTGTTTATGAACCTTTTGACAAATTGAAAGTTTGACCAGATGATGGCGCTAGATGGAAATTAAAGGATCAACACAATAATTACAACACATCCTGTGGGGAAGATGGATGTTCATGTCAAACCACCTATTATGTTTTGACATTGCTTTCCCCATAGTGATTCCTCAAAAAACTGCCTTGAGATCAGCAGAAGGATAAGATCAGTTGGAAGAGAATGGGAGAGACATGACGACAGATATAATGGATGGATTTGATGAAGTGTTCCCACCATTGCAGCGGTATTTCAGATTGGACCAGATGATGTTTTCTTGAGAGAAGCAGAACACGCCAAGTCGCCCTCCTCTCATGGTCGTGTCAATCGTCACTCCAGAGTCTGCGACCAGCTCAGTTCCCTCATAAAACCGAGCTCTGAACAAAGAAAACATTTTCATTGTTTATTTTTATCACTGCTTAAATGCTTTTGTGACACTTATGTCAACCATCAAGGGCCATGACTCATGAGGGGAGCACCTGCATTGACCATAGACTGTATATAAAGATGGACAAAATGAAAGCTCCCCCTAAAGTGAAGCCAAATCATTTCCCCCTGGTGGCTGGCTACAGTATAGGCCACAAAGCCTGCCTATTATCAATTACGATACAGAAACAAGGAGGATATAGACAAATTTAGGAAGCACCCAAAAAGTTTCTCCAAATAAAAGTACCCAGAAAGGGATCAAGGACATATAAGCTTTATGCCATGAACACAAATAAACAGATTTTATGTTATTACCCTCACTGCCACAAGGGGGAGACAAAAGCTTCAAACTGCAGGTTGAACCAACGAAATAAAGTGAGTTAATTAGTATTGTCTTAACTTTAAATGGAGGCAGTTGCCCCCCCCCCTTCCAGTCTTCATGTTAAACTAAGCTAGCTTTAAACTGAACAAACAGATATGAGAGCACTATATGTTTTACCTGATGTATCCAACCTGTGGGCGGTGCTGCAGGTACCAGCGGTAGGACACCTTGTCCTTCCAGCCGACATTTCTCGGGTCCTTCCACAGCAGACGCACCTGGTCATTTGTGTCTCCCGTGTGCCACAGTGAGTTCCTTAAGTGCTCCCCAGGGCCCGATGTAGACTTCACCGCCTGAGGAACAGACACATAGAGGTGAGGAGGGAGGCACACAGACAATAAAAAAGCAGGAGTGGAGAAAATACAGATAAAAATAGCGTGAGCTGGGGCCGTTGTGACATTTTGTAGCTGTGTGCTTTCACCTTCAGCTGAATGCCGGGCTCGGCCACAGCTCTGAAAGGTGTCGCCTGCCAGTAGGTTTGTTCGGTCTGCTTCCACATCACCACATAGAAGGAAGAGGAATCCTGATAGCCAAAGATGAAGCCAGCGTAGTCATCATCAGTCACTGTATTCACATGGAACGTCCCCTCAAAGTCCACTCCACTGAAAGCAGTGTAACCTGATAACAGAAGGAATGATTTTCACATTATATATGTTCAGATTGGGAGATGTTTTATATATTTTAATGATTGATATTCAACTCAGTGAGGAAATACATCTTACCAACAGCAAGGCCAGGATCACTATTCATGGTCTGAACAATTTCCATTCCCTGGGTGACAAAGACGGAGAAAGCTGTTAACAGGGAATCTTGCACTTGATGCCATATTTTGCTGAACTAATTATAGTTATATACTACATCTATCAAAATGAGGTGAACATTTGCTTGACATTTTGTTTTTGGCATGGGTTTTTGCCTTTTAGTTTGGTTCATGTCCCATCTGCTGACATGGAGGAGGCCAGATTTATTTATTTAACTATACTGCAGCCAGCCAGGGGAGCTGCAGAGTTGGATGATAATTCTCTATAGGTGTATTACTCTCACATTACACATTGCCATTTCATACATTGATTTCATTAAAGAATATTGATTATAGCTCCTTTAACTTTAAGATAATGCAAGTTGTAATTTTTGCCTTATGTGACCAATAAGTTTTAATAAATAACACTTAGTAATTTCACCTGGTTTAAAACAACCCAGTTGGGATCGATCTGGGCGTCACCCTCTGGGTCCAGCACCACTGTCTGATAGGCCCTGAAGTCAGTCAAGGTAACCTCGGCGTTCTCAGGACAGTTGTCAATCCTGTCGATGACTTTGTCCTGGTCAAAGTCCGACTCACATATGTCTCCAACTCCGTCATCTGAGGCACAAGACAGGGACATTAAACCTCTGAAGCTCTGAGGAAAATGAGACAGTCATTATCTCATGAACGAGGCACAAGAACAGATACTAGATTAGCATCTTCCATTCTATTTCAAAAAAGATTATTTTCCACATTGTCACGATGAACAGATTTCAGACCAACTTGACCAAAAATGTCACGGCGGCCTGCTCCAGGGGAACTCGATGTCCTTGCTCTGAAGCTGCAGATCTGCAAGGGCTGAATATAAAACGTCCCAGGTATACTTCTGAATTTCTTTTTCTAAAATGAATATTTAAAATCTCACTAAAGAACAAGTTTTTTTACTGTGTGTTGCAAGTGTTCCAGTTCTGATGGACTTTGTATTGAAGCTCGCTCTGGTCTGTACCCTGCTGTGAGAGTGTGTTCAGAATTAGAAACTGCTCTGCTGCATTTGCCATGGTAGAAAGCGCTGTGATGGAGTCTCTCCAGCACATTAGGTGGGGATACGCCAATCGGTTTTTATCTTGTAATATATTATGTGAGGCTCTAAATCTAGTTGATGGAGTAGATTGTAAATAGTAGTATTGCAGTCGTGATGGACCTTGAAGACACAATGTTCTATTGTTATATACCTGCACATGAAAAAAGCTAATTACTGAATGTCTTTCCCTTTATGTGGGAGTCTTGATACTAAGCTCCAAAGCATGCAAACAAATCTTTTATATTTTTGTATAACCCATAAATAACACATATAACAATCTCTTCATCATGTTTAGAGGCACAGAATCAGAGATACTGTAGATCCTTAGGACACAGCTGGTCTTACACAACCTCCTCTTCTCCCTCTCCACATCACAGAGCTCCCTGATTACCAAACAAACCTCCCCCTGCAACACTTGATTTCAGTGGGCACTCCTCTATCGCTGACTTCACAGCCCCCTCTCTCACATTAAATGTCACAAAGTTGCCAAGTGGGTGCTTGGGGAAAAAAATTGCTTTTTATTTACTCAGCAAAATTGCTGCTTGATCTGCCCCAAAGGTTGCTTTTTCTTGGGTTTGAGACTGTGGCCTAGAAACTGCACGTATAGGTTCATCAGGAGCAAAAATGAACATTACATCTGAGCAATAAAGCTGCGTCTTAGTAGATCAGAATGTTATCTCAATTTGAAGCGTGTAAACATGATGTTTGTTTGAAACTCACTGTTGTCGTCAGTCTGGTCAGGGTTTGGTACCAGCCGACAGTTGTCTGGTCCAGGTGGAATTGTGTCCGGGATCCCATCGTTGTCATCGTCATCGTCACACTCGTCACCCAGCCCGTCTTTGTCGGTGTCCAGTTGAGAACTATTGATCACGAACGGGCAGTTATCCTTGGTATCCTGGTGACCGTCGCCATCGCTACAGGGGAAGTGACATGATTACAGGATGTGAATGGAAGCTGGAGTATCAGAAGTAGTGGCAGAAAAAATCTGATATATGTAAGTTAATAATGTAGAGACTATGTGTGTGTGTGTGTGTGTGTGTACCTGTCTTGGTTTGTGTCACAGGAGTCTCCGACCAGGTCATTATCGACATCAGACTGAAACAAGAGCAGAGAGGTTAACCATCCATCCGTCCGTCCGTCCGTCCGTCCGTCCGTCCATCCATCCATCCATCCATCCATCCATCCATCCATCTATCTATCTATCTTCCTATCTATGCCTCCGTCCGTCTGACCTGGTTTGGGTTGTAGATGTCAGGGCAGCTGTCACAGGCGTCTCCCACTCCGTCTCCATCTCGGTCTCGCTGGTCTCTGTTCTGGACTCTCTGGCAGTTGTCCAGCATGTTTTTCAGGCCTGATTGAAACAGTTAGCATCATTTTGCATTAAGTCACGTCTGGTCCCTTTTACAGCAGTGCATAAAGATTGTTGTCATGTTACTGTAGCATAACACAAACTGACATTATCCTCGATTACTCTGTAGCTTTCCCAACAGGAAAAGGGTGGATTTTAATGCTTACAAAGTGTTTTTTTCCAACCCTAGAACAATTAATTGAAGAATAGAAAATTATAAATTAACCATTTGAGTAAATGTTCATGAGTGTTTCCTGCCCATCCAAATACAAATCTGGATCTAGGGGACACATAAGGGGACTTGCTAAATGTCATTGTTCAATATGTTTTGGAATTTTATAGACAAATAATCAATTAATCAGAAAAATTGACATATTAAATGACTATGCAAAACATCCTTTGTGACAGCCCTACAAACAAACCATATGTTTGAGTGTTGCCAAAAATGAAACTGTTTACACTGATACGGTCATGGGATGTTCACTAAAATCAGTCAGTCGATGTATAGATGTCGAGATTTTTATTCAAGTAGAGATTATATTCAAGTAGTGATTATATTTGTGAACCGATCCCTGATTCATTTCACAGCATGTTGTATGTAAATTCACCACTAGGCTGCGCTGTTGCACTTGCTATTCAGTTGAACACCAGTTTGAGTTCAGCAGCAATTTTTTGTTGATCGCAGGGAGGCAGCAGCAGCAGCACAAATGCATAAAGGTCAGGCAGCAGCGATAGGACAGACGAAAACCTATCTTCTCTCCTGCGGAGGTTTTCCAGGTGTAATCATACTGGTGAATGATCAAAGCTTGTGTTCGTTTTGGGGTCACACTGCGTCTGGCTTTGATTTTTTCTCTTTTTTGCAGTTCTTTTTCTCATGGCTCAGATGGCTTATGAGAGCATCCATACCACTACACAGTGATATATTTATACAATAGGTTTTAGAAATGTATCACTGTGTATTTCACTGAAATATCTGTCGGCATCAGTGTCTTTAACCAAGAAGCAGGGTTTAGATGAGAAGGAGGGAACAGAGTAATAAGTTGTAACAGTGAAGGTCTTCAGTGATGCTGGTTATATAACTCGAGCGTCATAGTTAGTGATGTAACTTCTCCACATACCATCTCCATCCATGTCTTCATCGCAGGCGTCTCCTTTGCCGTCACCATCTGTATCCCTCTGGTCGGGGTTCTCTATCATGCGACAGTTGTCACATGCGTCACCATGGCTGTCCTTATCGCTGTTCTTCTGGTCCAAGTTCGGCTTCAACGGGCAGTTGTCCTGAGACAGACAGAGACACACAACTGTCTCATTCTCACCATCACAGACTGGAAAATGAATGGTTTCACTTGCATATGGGGCGTTTGGGTGTTGTGCTGTAAAGTATTTGCCTTGACCAGATGAAAATAATATTGACTATTGATTGTTTAAAGTTAAAAGGGCTAATTCAACATTTTACTGAGAGTTAGTGAATTTATAGAGTTTAAGAGAATATCGATGGTCCTCTTATGTGTGTATAGTAAATATGTGGCTACACTAGCCAGTCAGCTTAACCAGCAGACTGGAAGCAGGTGAAAAAAGATAGAAATTCACTGTAAATTAAATGTCTTTTGGTGGCTGTGGCTCAGGAGGTATAGAGGGTCGTTCACCAAACCACAAGGTCATTAGTTTTTTCCCCGGCTCCTCCTTTTTGCATTCCAAAGTGTCCTTGGGCGGGCAAGATACTGAAGCCCAAATTGCCCCCTGACAGTGTATGAATGGTGCGTGACAGGAAAAGAGTGCTTTATAAAGCATAAATAGTTTGCATGAATGGGTGGATGGGATTTGTATGGTAAAGTGCTTTGAGTGGACGATAGGACTGGAAAATATCTATATAAACACATATGATTTAACATTGACTGGTTGTCAGATAAATCAAGCAATTTGAATGACCCTGTGGTTTGCATTTCCTCCATTATCTAAATTTTTATAGACTAAAACATTGATCAGTTAATGTCGAAATAAAGATCAATAGTTGCAGTCAATGTGTGCTCCAGTGGCCATAAAGGGGCAACAATTTAGAGGGACCTTGTAAAGAGGGACCAATTATCTGTCAAACAGCCATGCTCAATTGCTGATTCAGTAAGGTGCATGTTTAAGTAATTCCTTGTTTATTGTTAGCTCTATAGCTTTAATTCAAAATCACACATAATTAAATGTACGTGTTGAAATTTGTTGCTTGTTCAAGCACATTGTGTACTTCAAAAAAATAAAAAATTCTTAACTAATTGCCCTTTGTATAGTTTGTATTGTTAATAACTATTTTATAAAAAGGGGGAATTCAGGGACCAATCTGATTTTAGCTGGGGCCAGAGCCCCCCTGGCCCCACCCTGATGTGCTCACATAAGTTTATTACATTTGCACCAACCTGTTCGTTTGGAATTCCATCACCATCTGCATCATCATCACAGGCGTCTCCATGGCTGTCCCTGTCAGCGTCTTCTTGACCAGAGTTAGGAATGTACACACAGTTATCCTGTGAAGAGATGTTACAGTAGGAGAATGAAATTTAGACCTCTCAGTCATGACTAAGATGCATTTGCTGAAATTTTGCTCTACATAAACCTTTTTGCAGCTTGGATCCTTGCATTTGAGTTTCTCATCTGGATATCCATCAATGTCAGTGTCCTTCCCGCACAGGTACCCGTTACCTGCCCAGCCAATTCCACACTGACAAGACAAATTAAACTCCTCAGGAAACCAGACAGCAGCTATGTTTATATTTAGAATATATAGGTGTGTACAGGAAGTACATCAGAGTGTGTGAGTGGGTGTGAAATCCTACCAGACAAGAGACCGACCCATCTCTTGCTACGCTACACTGGGCGTTGACATCGCAGGGGTTGGTCAGGCTGTTGCCGCAGCTGAGCTCCGGCTTGCAGCCTTTCACCTGATCTCCAGTGAAGCCCGTCTTGCAGCTGCCACAGTGATAGGAGCCCTGTGTGGGTTTGAGGACAGTTACTTATGAGATCCTTTCAGAAAAGTCACACAAATTAAATAATCGTCCCAGCGTGTTGCAGAAGTCTTACCACAGAGTTGTGACAGATTGAGTTTGCCGTGCAGCCTCCATTGTTTGGTCCTTTGCATTCATCAATGTCATCACACACCTGAATTATGAATATGAGAATAATGTTATATCCAAAGGTGTGTTTGTATCACAATTTATGTAATAATATAGTATAAAATACACAAAAGAGTCCATATTACCCTAAAAGCTTTATTAGCAGAGCTCATGCCTGCTATAGCTGTGTTGAAACACTAAATATTTTGTACATATACACATAAATTTAAGAGCCACCTAGAAATAAATTGCACTTTTTAGACTACCTGGCTCATAATAATTAATTAGCCAACACATTAGAGCCCCTATATCTACTTTGCAGTTACTTTAACAAGGAATCGCTTTATTTAACAACCCATAAACTCCACTCTTTACATTGTGATGAGGTTTCCTCCACATCGTCAGTGCTTTGTTCTGATGGTTGTGCACTGTTACTATCGAGGTCATGTCTTCATTGGGTAAGCATTGAAAAAAATGTTGGTTAAATATCTAGAAAGATGATATGACATCTCATTGAGTTAATGATTTGCTCACAACACTAGTTTTTATACTATAATTTGTTTTAAAAAACATGTATTTTGCACCTTAATAGTTTATTATCTGAGGAAAGAAGCAGTTCTTCTTCAACAGTAGATTTCATTGTCTGATGGGTCATCACAAGATCCAAAATAATACACTATTTTCTTTAAATTATAATTTAGAAAACACAGTATTAAATATTTTATAGCTATATAGTTACACCAGTATTCCAGGCCTAACATGAGGTTTTTTCCTCAGCAGCAATACAATATATTTAAGTCCCCTTCCACTCAAAAATAGGATTTGCTCATTGTCATTTCATTTGGATGTTTGACCTTCACTGTGCAGGATAATGTATGTGCACTGTTTGATGCCAGAAGACAGTTCTCACATTAAACTGTCTTCTCCGTCTACAACTACTTTGAATCCTCCACTGCACAAACACTGACATTGGACTTTTAAGTAACTTTGGAAAAAGTTTATGTAAATGTAAAAGTATTTGCATTTTTCACAGATTCTTGTTTTTTCAATGAGGGAGCAGGACTAGATTTAATAATACGATTTTAACAAGTAAATGGTGTATTTTTCTGGGGAAACCCATAGAAGATTATTGAAAGCAGAGTATTTTTAAATATCTTAATCATGTCTAGGGGGTGTCTTTAATAATAATGTACTCCATTAAAGTTAAAAAAAAGTCTACTCATCAGAAGATCATAATTTAAAAACACAGTAAATGATACCATAACTAATTTAATTGCAATATCCTCATTACCTTGCTTTCCCCATTTTCCTGCATGCTTGCCCAGTAATGTTTTATTACACCCCATCATTCTTTTAATAGCTACTTGTTAATAAAAAAACAAAACCTCATGTGCTCACTTCAACACAAAGTGTAACTACTCTCAAATTTTTATTCTGCTATACCTGGAATACAGTTGCCTGTTTTCAAGTAAGATATAGTTATTTTAATGTAGATGCACCTAATAAAGTACGTCATCATTATTTACAGTATTTTGTTGATATTACATATGTTCTAATTAATCATATGAAATAACTACACAATAACCCTAACCCTGTATTCTCTCTAAGCCTTGGTGTTCTATGTTATCTTTGATGTATATTGTACATTGCATGCATCTTTTCTTTTCTTCATTCTGTCCTCATTGTGTGTGTGTGTTTGTCCTCCATACTCTGTCCATTCCTTTACCTGTTTGTTGGTCTGAGCGTACACAATCCCCACACCCTCCACAGGCAGGCCAGTGTAGCCCAGCGGACAGGCGTCACAGCGGAAGCCTGGGGCGGTGTTGACGCACTTCACTCCGGGGAAGCAGGGGTTAAACTGGCACTGTGAGAAGGAGGACATGAGCTCTGTTAAAGCTGCAAAATGTATGTGGCTCCCACAGGGCTTCTTCCCCCAAAAGCTTTTAAGTTTGATGACACTTTTGCACATTCAAAAAAGAGAATGCTGAAGGGGCCGGTCCCTAGAAAAGAGGTCAAAGCAAACATGAAAAGACAGACAGGCAAACACACACATACTTGTAGTATTACATCCTTATGAGGACCTCCGTCTGCAGGAGTACTCCTTAACTTTCACAAAGTAGCCAAACTTTTACCTTCACCTATGGCTGAGCTCTCCAAACCCCACGGCACTGTATTAATTTCTGCCACATTCTTTGTTGAACTCCCAAAAAAGTAGCAAATTCCTTTGTAAACACACTGAGCTTTACCTCGTCCACATCATCACAGTTGTAACCGTCCCCGGTGTATCCATCAGGACAGGGTCCGCACTCCACACCTTCCGTTGTCTCTATACACATATCGTCACGGAAACAGACGCCTGGGGCACACCTAGGTTTCACCACCTCAGTTCCACCCAAGCCTTTAAAGCGACAGAGGACATTTTTTTTTTTATTACTGTCTGCAGTTTTATTTTGTTTACTATCAAGAGGTAGCCATTAAGCATCATATTTAGTGGTGAGAGACATGGAGATGAACTTACCGCAGGCCTGACACTCTGAGATGGTGTTTCTGAGAAATGAGGTCTCCTTGACCTACAAAAGTTCAGCCATAAACACGTTTATATGCAGCTGTCAGGGAGGTCAGGGGTGAGGTAGCAGGAATTAAGTGGCCCCAGAGGAACTGTTAAAGTGTATTTACCTGCTGAATGAGGACGTCTTTCAACTCATTTACCACCTTGGTTAGCTCCAGCATTTGATTTGACAGCTGCTTCGTGTTGACCCCTAAAAGAAAGGGATTGTTATTTCGTTGACTGGAACAGAAGAGCCTGTTCTTAACTAGCTGTGGTTTTCCTACCACTGTGATTGTTTTCCTGGGATCATTTGTCTCCCTGGATGTTTACTTCCACACATGGAATCTTACCCAGAGTTTGAACCGAGTCCCTTTGTTGGAAATGGCAGTCTTGCAATGAAGCAACATTCTCAAAAGTGTCTCCAACCACCAGCTTGAGCTCGTCTATGCTCTCCTGTTTGAATAAAACAAGTACAAGTGGAGGATTAAGCCATTTGAAAACAAGATTCAATATTGAAACACTGTGGTGTGGAAATACTCGTGATGGGTCACCTGGTCTCGTGCTTGCATGGTCTTTAGCTCCACCATACCATAGCCTGCTGGCAAACCCTGGAAGGCAGCGGGGAGATCCCTGATTGTCTCCACCAGCCTGCAGTCCAGATGCAGCTCCACCCCTCCTGGCCCCTGCTGCTGCAGCCCCCTCAGGTGGAACAACAATCTGTGTTGTTGGCCATCCGCCAGCACCAGGTTGTTGAAGGTTACCGAGCTCATCCTCTTGTCAGTCCGCAGGTAGCGTAACACAGCTGTGACGGGACAGAGCAGGGAAAGAGGAAGCAGAGACAGTGGAGAAGAGATAAAAGGAGAAAAAGTTTAGGCTGAATTTAAAAGATAATTCATTCAAATTACAACAAGCTTAAAATGTTAACAAATTTGACTTCTAAGGGTGATACGGTCTTTTTTAAATCATTTTATCTGTGGTTTTAAATGTGGCCACCCAAAAAAGTCTAAGACTAATATTCTCCTTCCATTTATCTCTGTTTTGGTCTCCTCCCGATAATGAGGGAAATATTAATTTGTCTACTGGGAGTTTTTTTGCGAGAAACAAGGTTGATGATACCGCTGAGAGTGAACCAAAACAGAAACGTTGAAACACACTGTAGACCTTCAGGGAACTGTGGAATCTTGGTATAATTCTCTGTGGGTTCATCACTACATGACCCCATTCACGTAACCCATAATTTAACCCGTTAATGGTGTAAGAACATTCATTAGTGCAGCTTGAAATGTTGTAGATGCGGCTTCCACCTCTTTGATGCTCTCCTACCTCTGTTGAGCTTCCCCATCACGGTGAACTCAAAGTACTTGCTGTTGTCCCTTGGGTTGTACAGGCCGAACACGGTGGTTCCAGTCTTGGGTTGCAGCTTGAAGGTGGCCAGGATGAAAGCCTCATTCACACCTTGCTCGGCCAGACCCCCCTGCAGCAGGTCTGGCAGGCAATCAGGCGAGGTGAGCAGATCATAGACTGTTGACGAGGATGGGGAAGGAGACAAGCAGTAAAGCACATGAGTAATGGATGATGAGATATGAATATTTACAACCTGGATCTGCAGAGTAAACACATCCTGAGTCAACAAGAAGATGATGATGTTGATCCAGTGTTTGTTGCTCTTATGAGACGCAGTGGCAATCAGTCAGAGCAAACTTGGCAGATGGAGTTAGCTCAAAGAAATCACAGGGAGAAGGGCTTCTGAGTAAATCTAAGCTATGTAGTATGACTTTTAGTTGTATGGTTTATTTACTTCTCTTGTTAGGTCTGTGTTTTCGTGGTTATAAAAATGTGAATCTTCATTTGCAGCCACTATTCATTCATTGTGCTCACTGAAAGAGGTACGACAGAATGTAGACATATCCACTGACTGCTACTTAGCAGGAGTGAAATGCCTTAGAGATGCTGTACACTTGCGCTCATGTTTATAGGCCTCCTTTAATAAAGTAGCATGGGAGCTGGGCAGGCCATGAGAGGATGTGCAGTGAATCGTGAGTCCCACCATCTGCACACATCATGAATACACAAGTACCCAAAAAGCAGTCTGAGAGGCCCTCTGTCACGAGGGAACAAAATTGCTCCCAAATGCTCCTGCAGATTGGCCGTTGTCAGCCAAGATTGTGAAGCATGATCTGCAGATGAGATCTCCTCTTCTTTCTTCTACCTCCTTTTCTTTCACTCTTCGCCCGAGGTCCCTTGTGTGTTGTGGTGTAGTTCAGCACAACACAGGGGTTTGAAAAATGCGTGCAGTAAAATGTGACTAAGCCAGCGAAAATGCCCTCTCGCACAGTGCTGTCGACATCACTTTCGCCGAAAATTGGATGAGTGTTTTTTGTATTCACAATTGCCAAGATCACCTGGTGAGTACTGCACAAACAGATGGATCTGTTTTTCTGTTATTGGGACTTTTTGCTCCATTAACTTGACTTTGGTCCAAAAGTGAACAAAACAAAAGAAGAAGTATAAATCATTCCTCTCCTCATGTTTAAAAGAGTATGCCTGGTTTATACTCCTGCGTGGGATTGACACAGAGGATATACAATGGCCTGCGCCAGTTGCCTCCATCATTTTGAGCACTTATGAGCATAAGGAGTCTTTAAACGTACAATGTACTTTGGCCACTAGGGGTTTCTCAATCAAAACAAAAACAAAAGACCAGTTTGACGATAAAGTGAATCAGCGTGAGGTGATGGGAGTTGATGTCTTCACCACCCAGGCCTCAGGTCATATGTTCAAGTTTTATTTATCTTACACAGCAAATGGCAATGAATACTCCTGATCCATTACAAGAGACCAATACAACAGTGGAAGGGGAAAAAAACAACCAACTGGCAAACTGGCTAGCAGTGTTTTTCCTCTCTAATGCATTGTTATGTAAAGTATAGGATGACGTCCATCACCTTGAAAAAAATTAGGAATTTCTCTGGGTTTAAACATTCTGGGAAACATTTTGGATCGTGTAAGTTCCAGAAGTCAACAACATGTACAACACAGGTCTGGCTTAGAAATTTTAATGAAGAACTATTACATATTTAACTTCTGACCTGGACTGTGATCTGATAATTTGCTGGCTTTGTTTTGCAGCTCACTCCAATCCACTAAAATTTCCATACAAGCATTTGATGGTGTTTAGAGTCACTGCCAAACCATTAGTCTGCGGTGGAGTTTGCATGTCACTGTGTGTGTTCTTCAAATAGTGGTGACTGAAAAGATCATGTTGAATGGTGAACAGCAGTTACTTTTATGAAAATTAATTGTATGTGACTATCGAACTAAGCCAGGATGGCTTTTCTGTATTAGTTTGGCCACTGGACGAGGTGTGCTGCCAAGCCGACCACAGTTTTGGCAGTCTGTGTTGCCATGACATGTAGTGTAGGGTGTAGTGTGCAGGGTGCATGTCAAACAATGGCATAGTGTACCACAGCTACAACCTCCAAACGGTTCATTCCTTAGATAAAGATGGATGACAATGACAGCTCCCTAAAAGTGAGGCTGATGCATCTTGATCGCTCCCTAGTGGCTGGTTTCAGTACAGGTCATAAACCCTGCGTCCTCCATACTAGCAGATCATCATCCTCATTTTAGAGAGTTCTCATCACACTTACAGAGTTCGTATATGGGATATTTTGGCTTAATTTCTAAAGTGGGGAGGAAGTGGAGACTTGTCATCCATCTTTAAATACAGTCTATGGGATTTTCAATGACAATGTATAAATTGACCTACTTTAACATTGTCTCAGGAGGGGTAGCAGATAGATCCTTCAGTCTTCATATGGGAAGTGTCTGAACCCCAAAGTGCCTCTGATGTTGCCCCTGTTCTCCCATCGGTGTTTGAGTGAGTGTGTGTAAGAATATAGTGAAGTCAATTACATTACAAAACCCACTTAGATATAAAACACACTCCTGCTGTTCATAAGTCTTCTGGACAGAAGCCTTTGTGGAAGTCGGGGGTTGTTTTACACCGCAGATCCTGAGAGAGTGCCTCATTTTCACCCCCTGATTAACCTCCGATTTCAAGCTTCATAAAACTAACTGCTGGAAGCCATAAAGTAATCCAGTCCTGCCCTCTCCTTAACACCAGCAAAATAAATCTGTTACGGTTATAGATTACTCCAAAGTGTGAAAACGGTTGGAATTTTTCATCTTTTCGTCCCATAACAAATTCTTCACACTTGATGGTTTGTATGTAGAAACACTCTGAGTTTGGAGAGATACCATGACGGCCATAACCGGTGATGAAAGAATGACATCATCAACATCAGCAAGTTGTTAACATAAACAGTGAAGTCACCTTTTCGCAATAGCTATGAGTAACCTAGCTAAGGGGAACAGGGATCCAAGTTATTTCTTGATGGGAAATAATGTAATAACAATCATTCTGTGTTCAGATGAATTGTTTGAGTCATGTTTTTGGAAGACTTGAAGTTCAATATTAACTCTTAAGCTGCTAAATGCTGCTCTGTGAAAACTGCTGCAGCTGATTAACAAACACTGTGAGTGCTGTGAGAACCAAAACAGTGAAGTTGCCGCTGGAGAACGAGATACAACTCGCCATAAAGCTAAAGGGAGCTGTGGTTACAGGTGATATTCCTCTTTAGATCCATCTAGTGATCCCTCTCTCATTTTCAGATTGTGTTTACACTGTTATTTGATATCATGAAAACATAAATTATTGCCTCTTTAAAGATAGACTCTGTCCCCGTCTCTGTGCCTTGCTTCCCCCGCAGCTTTAAATTGGCCTCACTCCCTTTTTAACCCCCGTGAATTCCAGTCATGCAGACAAGAAGTCATTTGCAAGCGAAATGAAAGATGATGAACGCCATTAATCCAGACCTGCTTAACACAAAACATCAGGTAGCTATTGCCGAAAGATCGTAGGGATTAATGGTGCCCGAGAGGCACGCCATCAGTCAACCGGGGGGGTTAGAGAGCACCTGATAAACTATAAACACCAATATTTCTACATGTCGGCTGCAGCTCCACTTTGTTTGTGTGTGTGTGTGTGACCTTGAACAAGTTTCTGTGCGGTTGCGAGTTTGTGTCAGAGAAAGGGAGTCTGTGTGACTGAAGTTTAATATTGCACCCAGATCATCTCTGATTATTCCCATGTGTGTGACCCAGCTGAGGAAGCAGGGAAGCCGAACCTCCTGAGCTGCAGGAATCAAGCAGCTGGATAGATATAAAAAAGCAGGGTGACGGTGGCTTTAAAACTCTTTAGTCTTGTAAAAGAAAAAAGAAAAACTTTTAAAACTGACAGGGATATTTAGCATTTTATTTGTACCCCAGAGACTATCCCACACCGAGGCTAATCCTTTGTGTTTTTTGGATCTGCGTTTCATATTCTCTTTCACAGTGTCTGCTTTATCCATTATGCATTTCGTGCAGTAAAATACACACTGCTGCTGCCATTAAATCTCTTTTGACAGACAATGAAAATGGAGGATTGCATCACAGACAGGATTGAAAAAAAGACTTCCAGAGAGTTAAAAAAAAAAAAACTAAAAGAAAAAGAAATTTTTCTTATTCTTTCCTCTGCATTAATCATAATCAGTATGACACAATTTGTAAAAGTTGTCATCGCATTTACACAACTCTTATGAAGAGCAAGTTAAAGCACTTTAAACATCACTTACCTAGAGCCTGGGCTTCCACATGTGAGCACAGTTTGAGCAGCAGCTGTGAGGCCAGAATCAGGGCCGTCCACAAGCCCATTTTGTCCCTTCAACTGGTCCCAGATCTGCAGTTTCTCTCCAGTGACTTATCTGAATGTGACAAAGTGACAGTGTCCCGTATGTCTGCGCTTGTGTCCCTTCTTTTTGAATTAGCAGCAAGGTGAGACTGTCATGTTAAGCTTAGAGGCTGCTGACAGTTTGTGTGTGTGTTGTGTGTGCATGTGTCTGAATTGAGTGTGTGGATGTGGAGAGAGGACTGCAGGAGTCTTGCTGAGGGAGGAGCATCAGGGCCAGAACCTGCTTTTAAAACCTTCCTCAGATGGCCCCATGTAGAGAAGGAGTGACCTGGGGGAAACTCTATTGCATTGGCTCCTATTGGCGGCTGCCAGTTCCCACAGGCTCTTACACAAATGTACTGCACATGAGCAGCTTCTGATCCCCTGTAGAAGCCCATGTCTGGCCACTGAAATCCTGTTTCGACCCAAACTGGAAAAATTTTTTACTCATGAGTTCACGCTTCAGGGGCTACATTTCTGGACGTCTCACTCACCTCCAGCAATTAGACCACTTGTATTTTCTTTTTCACGCTGTGTGAGACACTTGCACTTTCCTTCCAGGCATCAAAAGCAACACCTTTCCCATATGCCCTTGCTTCCTCCCTCCTTCCCAAGGCAAAGTCAGGAAATGAGTCTATGCCTTAACAAGCGGTGTTAACCGGCCAGCCGAGCTTCAGACAGGCTGCTGGCTCGCACGGCCTCCAGGTCGTCAGCATGTCTGGCACCATGCAACTCGCCACATTTGGATGTGGTCGTCTAGATCTTAATGATGTTTGTTTTTCCCTTTTTCTTTGCCTGTTGCATCTTACTTTCTGAGCCAAGCGAGCTATTTTCTGTGGACGAGAGTTACTCGTCCACAGAGTTAGCATTGAGGAGCATTGAGCACAAAATAAAATATATTTAAGATGTTTCCTGGTCAGAAAAAAAGAATAAACAAAGGTGTATAGAACAAGAATTAAGTCATAGTTTCCAAACAGCTACCACAGGTGTTCCTTGCGGTTAGTCTGTACAACACTGTTCCGTTCATTCGCTGTGCACTGATAAGGACTCAGAGATGTATCTGCTTTCTGATTGGTTTTCAGAATGATCCTTCGCAGGCTTCTTTTGGGTTTTTGGATCACAGCGAGTCCCACAGACCTCCATGCATGGTCAGCAGCTGCGGCAGAGAGCTCAGTACCACCACATCAGCCGGCTGGATCGAGGACCTGGGCTGAATCACATCACGGTGCGGTCGATGAGGTCAGACAGTGAGTGCTGCAGCTGGCTCTGAGATAAAAACCAAATCCCCAAATGTGTCTGACACCATCTCCTGACTATTTTTATTCAGCGATACTGATAGGACTGAATCTTGTGACTCTGATATTCTTCTCCTGAGTCTTCACATGGTTAGCTGGGAGCAGACACCAAAGATTAAAGCATTGCTGTTACCCCAACAACGACAAAATGTACTGCGTTACCGTGTTACACACAGCCGACATGACAATGTGGCTTGATGCTGCAAAAAACAACAGAAAGTTGGTGGAGGTCAGACAGTTAATGCTTTTTAAAACCTTTGTGCTGAAAATGAAAACAAGACATACTGAATGCATAATAGGGGTGCATAATAGGAAACATGTGGTGTATTAATAACAACACAAAGATTATTGTAATCCAAGAAAGAAAAAAGGAAAAACATGCAAGACCCACAAATAATTTATAAATGGTGCTTATTCTCATCAAATCCACCTACAGAGGAAATTCATTCTGTAATATGTTTGGCTTTTTTGTGAATCCACCTCCTTCAGCTAAACTCAACATTTGAAATTGATTAAAAACACATTGGTGGGTTATTATGAGATCATTTTATCATGGTCATTAGATTTATTGTCAGTGATGTGGTGTGTAGAAATGTTTTGATGTACAAATACATGTAATAGTGTGGAGCTTGCATGTTCTTCCAGTAAATGCTAGATGGTCTGTAGAGCCTTTCTAGTCTCCATGACCAATTACATGCACATTCATACGGTGCCTCTACGTGCAGCAGTTTCTCATGAATCGTCAGGAGCAATTGGGGGTTCTCGCCAAAGGTCCCTTTGGCATGCAGAATGGGGAGACTGGGATTGAACCAACAACCTTCTGCTTAGTGGATGACCCGCTCTACCTCCAGATCCAAAATTCCCAAAACATTCTGATTGGGGTTAGGTTAATTGGAAAATTGACAATAGGTGTGAATGTGAGTGAGAATGGTTGTTTGTTTCTGTATGTTGGTCCTCCAACACCTTGGTGACCCACCTCCTGTCCAATGTCAGCTGCGATTGGCTCCTCCCCTCAAAGCAATATAGACAATGGACGGCTGAATAATAGTGCTACTCAATAGTTGTGCCTTTTATTAATTATGTTATGTTAATCATGCTTATTTTATACCACTTTTGTCTCTTGTTACACAAATATTACATATTTGTCATCTACTTAATATTTAATAATATAATATTTTCTGGCATAATTGGAAAAATATATCCTGATGATGAATGTGTGGGGAAATGTTTTATGTCAAACAAACTGCAGCCTTTCCAAAGAAAATTATAGTTGAATTCACCACATAAGATTCTTCTTCTTTCATAAAACTACTTACATCAGTCGCATGATATTTGAGGAATGGACACAGACTTATAAAACCACAGCTGGAGGTGAGCATACGTCTCTTGCTCTCTGCCCCGAGTGCCTCATTACTCTGTTACAAGCTCTACGCCATCTTACCTGATGAAGTTACATAACTTCAGTTAGCCAGTCAGCAAGTCAGAGGGGTCTAATCCAACACCTCATGAAATCTGCAGCATCTATCAAAAACCTCGCCCCTGTCTGGCAGTGAGAAGTTCCTCCAAACCCAAAATTACACTATTAAATTGCCTGAATTTCTGGTATTAGACAGTCTGCATAACTTTGAACTCGAGGTAGGCGCTTAATAAATGGACCCACATCCTGTGGCATATTTAGACTGCAGACTCCCCTGCCAGATTGGAGTGTCATGGTGGATAAAGCTGTCGACTTTCCTGGAAATGACACAGCGTAGAAGGCATGAATACAAATCATACATTAAATGTTATAGATACAGAATAAATCTGAAAATTTGCTCTAGCTTATTGCAGAACATAATTTTTTATTTTTTTTTAGAAATGCAAATGTATTTAATTTGAGTTGAATGTGATTAGTCTGGGTTATGTATTTTTCTAATCCTTTGAAACCATTTGGGGAAAATTACAGGAAACATATTGCTATATTTTTCAGTTTAATTTACCTGACTGAATTACTCGCCTTCATATGTCTCTGTAAAATCACTCAGACCTGCCTAAGTTGTGGAAACAGTAACATAAACCTGAGCGCCCTTCTTGGAAAAACATTACCATTACACGAGTAGATTGATGAAAGATGAATAAAGGTATTCCCAGAATAGCTTCACTGCGATGGGACGTATCATTTCTAAAAACAACAAAGTGGTTGGAGTCTGACTAAATTTCACAGTAGTTTGCAAGTTATAAAGTTTACGTAATAAAGGCCACGTTAGAAGCCAGGCCTGATGGTTTTGTCATGTGTAAAGTGTGAGTTCACGGTCAGACCATTTGAATCTGTCCAGCTGTTCCTTGAGTCACTCACACCAGCTCGCTCTGTCCTAATGCATGTTTCACCAACACCTACACGCCTCATACTGATGACAGTAAACCATCACTTTAGCTGGAAATCACTCTCTCTGTTTTTCACACTAACACCCTCAATGCAACCTTTCCCATGAAATGACCTTTCTCTCTTTCCTCTTACTTTTTTTTTTTTTTGACAGCCTGGCTTTAGTTTCAGGCAACCACATTAGTCCAAAATGAAATATCTCAACAACTACGCAATGGACTGCCGTGAAGTTTATCTAGATACATGATCTGCAGAGGATGAACACAAATGGCTTTAGTTTGGTGTAGCCCTGAGTATTCCTTGAGCACCTCCATGAGGTTCATCTAAAGGTTATTTTCAACGAGTGGCTGGATTACTAGATTACTTTGACCTTTTAAATTTGTCAATGTCCCACCTGTTAACATGGAAGGGGAAGCATATATGACCAGCCACCAGGGAGATCAGTTATTTTGGATTCACCTATACGTGCAAAACTAACTACAGGTACTGATTAGCAAATGTTTGCCTGTTAAAATCCTAAACTGGCAAAATTTACCTGCTACATGCAACCATTACAGCCTTACAAAGCTCCTAGCATGTCTTTAGACACATAGCCCTGTTTTGTACGATGTTCCAACCACTGCGGAAACAAAATGTGCTCATAGTTGTTCCAAAGGACCACATTTAAAGTTGGAGTGAGAAGCTGGCTGACTCACTCACTGACGGAGGGAAGGCGGTTGATGATCGTTAAATGTTGGATAATGTCGCATATTTTTAGAAAATGTGTGAAGAGTGAATAAACACCGTTTGAGCTAGAAATTAAACCTCCGGCTCCTTTCTCACCTCTGTGCCGTGAACCAATCACAGCTTGAAGCTGGTGTGAAAAATTGTCGGAAAGTTACAGCACTTATTGGATGCAATCCACCCCTGAACTTCAGAAGGTGTGGAAGGAGGAGGTTTCTGACACTATTTGACATTCCTACAAGCTTTAGCTCTGTTTCTTCTGCTCAGCAGCTATTATGAAAACCTACTCCTCTAGATGTTGACACATATATCCCATTTCCTCATTTGTACAAGTTGTTCGAAAAATATTCTTTGTAGCAAAACATGAATCAGACAATCGCTTCAGGACATGTGGACATAACTCGCCTACACAATAGTGAGCAGTCTGTCAGGACGAACAGTGCTGCATTGTGCTCCATTGAGTCGTATTCCAGGTGCTCTCATTAATCCTTCATACTTCTGGCACTTTGAGACCGCGAGCACGTCTGGGCTGGAGAGGTCCGACGTATGCGGTGGGAAAAGGCACATGGAGTGTGAGAGCAAACTGGGTCATTTGTTCAGACAGTGCAATTTACATCCACGTCTGCGCTGCGCTCAGCCAGCATGACTGACTGCAGCGAGAGGAGTGTGCACAAGAGGAGGAGAGAGAGGACCGCACATGGAAACAATTAATGCCTCTTCCTGGTTCTGTAATGTGGCCCAGCAGATACAAGATGACATGCACGTGTTTGGGCTCATAACAAGAAAACAAAGACTCACCACTCTTGTACACACAGGAAGTAGTTTCTCTCCGTCTCACCTCGGCACCTTGTCAGATATGAGGCTCATTATCGAATTTGCCACTGTGCTCTCAAGAGTGACAGAGTATGAAAAATGTAAGAATCTGCCTGAGAGTGTTTCCGGCAGGCGTTTGTTGTGCACAGCATAAATGTGTCAAATCACATCAGAGGAGACACCGTGATCTCCCCCTGCAAACTGTATTTATTGAAGCAGATATCAATATTGACGATCAATCTTGTTACGATGCATACAGTTTTTCACTCATGCGGTTGTTTCTGCACTCAATTATGCAATTTATGTCATTCAAAGTGTCATTCCAAATTGTGAAATCATAGCCTACTGTAGTAATGATAGGTGGTTCATGCGGGGAAAGTGGGCCACATGTGGTAAAGTGAGGTTACTTGAGATGGAGGATCAAAGAAATGACCTTGTTTTTGAGTGTTACGCCACAGAAGGCATGCCAGGTTCACTGAATTCCTTTGTTACATTCAACCACTTTGAAACTGGACTCTATTTCCTGTCTCGCACTATAGGAGCAGGGAGATAATGCATTTCCCAGAGCGACAGATGTCCGATCTCTAAAGTGCAGTCCAGGAAATGAACAGATTTCTTCCACAGTCGGTCTTTGCCTTCAACTGTTACAAGGGACGAGGCATGAGGACTTTTTTTTTTTTTTATAACACCAAATGCCCAGACTCATGCTTATCACCCTGTTTCCACTCGTATCTGAAAGGTCAGTGGAAAATCACATGTGGCGTTTAAGACTGTAAGAGAGGATCTTCACACAGTCCTGCTATGAAGAATTCACTAAGGTTCACAGCAGCGGGAGACAAAACTCTGTGAGAGCGTGGTGATTTACAACAGCCTCTCCCACCTGTGACTGCCTGTTTGTCCAAAGCTGAGGGTAAATGGTTGGGAGGGGGGGTGTGAGGAGTGGGAGTCAAATTGGGGATAATCCACAGCCAAAATGCAATGTTTGTAGGATAATTCAAGTTAATGAACACTCATATTTTCTATTGATCGTGGTTAAATTGAACTCACTAGAGTTTTTGCTGAGATGTGGTTAAAATAATGATGTAACAACGTCATCCAACAAGGTGAGAAAAAATTTGGCAGGTTTTAATCTGTTGTTTTTCTCTTTCCAAGGACAAGCAGTGTTGGCTAATACAGCTATAGACAAAAAGTTATTGAAATAAAAGACGTAAGTTAATGAAGATGTCAAACAGCTAAATCCACTTTTGAGAGAAATTTTAGTTGGATGTTGACAATCAGGATGATATCACAGGATAGTGGTGAATGCAGGTTGTTGAATGAGACAGCATTTACACTTTCACTAATTTCCCTCTGTCATAAATCATAGTTTTTCTTTTCAAATTTTTCCTTACCTCTGCCAGGGAGTTTATTTTTTCACCCCTATCAGTTTGTTTATTGGTTTGTAAGCAAGATTACTTAAAAACTACTTGACATGTTACTACAAAACTTGGTGGAAGGATGCAGTAATAGTTGGTGAAGAACAGATTATATTTTGGTGCAGCTCAAGGTGTGGCGGCTGATCCAAGTATCTTTTTCCACTTTCTTTAACATTGCGAGATAGGGAGGGTTTTTGTTGATTTCAGTATAATGAGAATATAATATGTTGGAAGTCAACCATTTTACCGAGACTTAAACTGCAACGTTGCAAACTATAAATAGATTAACATCAGTCAAAGATGATGAGCGCATTTCCTAATCACGTGAAATCATTTCTAAATTACATCTTCTGAAAGACTGTTGCCAAAACGTGTACAAGCCATATGGTTGCATGCATGTGAATGTGTTACATGTGGTCGTCTGTGAATGGAAACCAGGTGGTTTTGAGCTGTGCCAAAGCCGCCTTGTTGTTGCATCGTCAGCCGGTGTTGTCTAGAAGTAGCTTAACAAGCTCAGCAGGACCCCTCACATCAAACACCCCGCTAATGGCTGATAAACTCATTGGGCTCGACCAGGCCGGACACCAAATGGGACGCGTTTACATCCGAAGCAGCACAGCAAAAAAACCTCAGCGTGCTTCTCAGACCCGCCGCTCCAAATGCAGGCCAGCTATTTTCATGAGATGCTAAGAGGAAACGGGTTTTCTGGTTTATGGGAAAGCCATAAAATGTCAAAATCCTTGAGTGGTCAAAGCAGCAGCTAGTTTAAAAAAAAGAGAAAAGGAAGACTTGTGTGAGGTGAGGAACGACAAAGACAGATGGAAAGAGACAGGCTGCTGTGATGTCATTTCTGCAAGACCTCAGTTAGACAAGAGGACGAGTCGTCACTGGTGGAGATAAAAAACACACCCTGGAAAGACCTTATCAGGGGAATCGACAGTGTGATTTGCGGTTATTTACTTCATCTGGCAAATGGGATTCATTCTTAACAGATGCTGTGGTTCATGTGTATGTTGTTAACAACACATTAGGTAGTAAAAATATTTCCTTTTTGTTTTCTATGACTACCTACAAACAAACCCCAGACAACGAGAGCCTGAAAGCAAAAAATATACAGTCCACATACAGTATGAATTACTGGGTCGAGCTTACTTCAGCAAATCTTTGTGCTTCGCTGGCTGAAAATGCTTCACTTTCCCCGCATTTATCAAACGAGATGAACATGTGTGTGACAAACATCGCCAGGATGAGAGCAGAGGGGAGAGAATAAAAGATCCCGAGAGGCACAATAAGGTTTCGAGGAGTGAAGTTTAATGGGATCATGATTGTCTTTGTCTGAGGTCAAATATTTAATTGGTTTATGGGACAGAAAGCACAACCAGAGCCACTCCTACTGTACATTCTCTCGGCCAACTAAAACTCTCTACTAGATAAACCATTGTGGCATAGAACCACTCTCAGCGGCTCAGTCTCACAGAGGGTCATTACTTTTGACAAATTACAGACATTTTGCTCTTTCAAAGGTTGAGAGAAAAGGCTACCACATATTATCTTTCTCATTCTGTCGGCACACATTGCACACTGTTCCCATCTAACTGTTTTCATCTCCACCTATCAAAGGGATTTATTGATCTAGCCGTGTGAAACTCTCCTTCTCTTCTCTTGTGTCGGAGCAATCTCTTCTCTCTGATGACACTTCAGCTAGCTGAGATCAGCGTTACTCTTTGGGAGAGTAAAAGTGACCTCAGACTGACACTTTGGTTGACATCCATCCGCTCCTCAGGCCCTAGGACATGCACAGACTGACAGAACGACAGACTGGCGGAGTGCTGCTGGGAAGACACGTATTTGAACAGAGACAGAGGTACAGACAGACAGGGTCCTATGGTTGCCCCTTAACGAAGACGGTAGGAGGCAAATTAGTGTGGTAGAGAGGGCGGACTGTGACCTTATTGGGTAGACTTTTGGCCTACAGGTGACGTCACAGCGTGCTAGTTGTGGAAGCGGCCAGTCGCTTTCCTATGTAGATCCTAAAAATGGAAAAGAAAAAGCTGTCATTATATAATGACTTTTCCCTAAACATCTCCTAAAAACTACAATTGTACAATAGGCACCGTGCACGTGTAACTACCTAGAAACACGTGGATGTTTTAAAGGGCTGGACAAAGCGCTGCCTCTCAGCCTTGCTAGTTAAGTCTCCCAGTGGCCACTGATGGTATTGCAACAAAAGAAATCCTTTGTGGCTCTAAAATAATTTCCACAGTAGACTAGCATTATGTGACAGACGTCCATAAAACAGCTAACAAGACGAAATTATTCTTTTTATTATACATTTTCAATCCAATGAGGTTTATATCTGTTGATTGACAGCTGAGACTGACTTGTGATTGGAGAGCTTGTGTACAGACAGGACCTTGCTACTGTGGCTCCACTCCTAAGCACTACTGTTCAGACTCTGTTTCCAAATGATGTCATCGGTGCAAGATGGCAATGTTCCTACCCTGGATAACTTGGCTTAATTTCTGGATAGCGTAAGTGAAGACATTTAATCAACCTTAATATATACAGGATATGATGTAAACCCTATAGGCTGAGCAGAAACATGCAAGCGGGCATGTTGGGGGCAGCACTAATGTGCATGTGAGGTGGGACTCCCAATGCAGAAGAACACCTTGAAGCTACAAATATCTTTGAATTACATGCCAGGTGAGTAATTTTCAGTCAAATGACTCCATCGTTGAGTCCATTATCCCCTTCCTGTGATACATCCATGGTAACAGAGAAGTAGTTAAGAGGTCATTAACTAACTTCATTATATATGTTCTGTTTATGAATAATACATCCAGTGGTTCTCAGTGTGTGGGAGACGGTCAGGGACGCAATTACAGCTTAAACTAATTTTAACATCATTGTAGTTTACCCTCCAGCAAAGCCAGCAATTACATTAGCCAAGATTGTGTTACGCCAAAACAAAACAAACGTGTAGTTAAGCAGACTATTTTCATTATAGGACCACCTAGCTCTACTGTATACTGCAATACAAGAACATCTGTTCAGCTCTACATCTGACAATAAACTGGTGATGTCGCCTGGTTGTTTTGAACTTTTTCCTGTAAAATGTAGCTTTAGTGTCAATTCCATTCAGGTTAGATACTTGCTTCTCTCTCCGAGGTTTCTACGTTTGTTTTCCCCTGTTAAAAGTTTGTTTTTGTAGTTTTCCTTACTCTAGTTGAGGGTAAAGGGCAGAGGATGTTACACCTTGATAAGCCCCATGAGGCAAATTGTGAGTTGTGAATATGAGCTAATATAAAAATAAAATTTGATTGATTACTTGACAAACATTGAAAGTCATTCAACTAACTTATGAAGCAAACACTACCAAGATGCAGCCGATAGAATCTGCACTTGTGAAGCTGCTATTTCTGTTTTAAAAGTTAATAAGAATTTGATGTATTTGCTTCCATTTTTACTGCAAACTGCTTATGTGGCATGTGCCTACAACAAGTTTAAAACTCAGAGAACAGCAGCACTGCTGTAATGAACTTGCTTTGGATAATGTATTAATTAACGCAACACAAGTCTATCTTTGTGTGTGGATGTCTCACCCGACGCCGAGTGTGAGCAGGTGTGAAGCCAGCAGGGAAGGAACGAGGATGAGGAGAACATCGGAGGAGAAGAGTCCTCTCTTCATCACCTCTGTCTTCCTAACGCTGAGGGAGCTCGGCTGCTTCGGGTGTTGAAACACAAACTCTCTGAAGAGAGAGAGCAAGAGAAAGGAGAGAGAGGACGACAAGGAGCCACAGATAAGAGGTGCAGGGAGAGGGAAGATAGAAAGAGGAGAAAAAAATAAACAGAGATAATGAGAACACAAGAGAGAAGAGTGGGAATGTAGGAGAGGGAGCAGAGTTCTCGGAGCTGGGGATCATTAAGAAGCACTACCTGTCAAACAGATTAAAAGATCTAGTGTGGCAGAGTAAATAAAAAGGAGGATGATTCATGTGTTTCTCAAAACTCAAAGGTAAAATCCACAAGCCAGAAACAACATTGGAATGTGCTGTCAAACTGATCAATGAATTCACAGTTTTTTATGTTTTGCAAATAAAACAGACCTGAGTTTTCAAATAACTTTTTAACAAATGATGCATACTATCACAACATGTTCATTTGTGAGATCCAGAGGTGCTATGTGGATTTTGAATCCTGGACAGAGCCATGCTAAACCCCTTCCCTCTTCTTTTCAAAATGTTCATTTTAAACCATTACACATCTTTGCAATCACTCTTACAACTTATGGAACATCATAAAATACAAAATAAAATGCAACTATTGACTTTGACGGAGCTGGTCTTACTTTGGTGGCATATTTTCAGGTCTACTGGACCAATCCCACACCCAGTCTGTGTCCACTCGCCGCTCACCATCCTCCTGCAACACACGTTGTAGCAGAAAGGAAAAAAATAAACAGACAGAATGGCCCTTTACACTTCAACAGGAAAAGATGAGATGATAAGTTGAACACACCTGTGAGCCACAAGGGATGGAACATTTCAACAAAAGCCATTAAGTCATTACAAGAATATCCATTTGCAGTAAATATTCAATGTACAGAATGCACAATATTGAATATATTTCATATTTCATTTTTAATCTTATATGCTGTATTTCTACCTTTTACTTGGAGCAAATGTAACAAACACAATTTCCCCCTGGAATCAATAAAGTATTTCTGATTTTTGATTTCTGATGGAAGAGAACATGTGAAGTGAGAATAACTGAAGGAAGGAGATCACTAAAAGATAAAATAGTTTATCGTCCTGGACCAAGAGGCAGAGGAGCTGATCCCTGGAGCCTGATGAAAGGATTTGAAAAGCTGTCTAACATGCTTGGATTGGGCTGTGATCCCCTCTGTCCTGGTTGAACCATAAAAGCTAAGTCTCTACGTACTGAAACTCTCGGGGCTTCCCCGATTCCCTTTGACTCTGGTAAATTCACCCCTCCTCTTCACCCTCCCTGGATATTAAAGGACCCTTCACTCATTTTCCACTTTCATTGGCCCTGAACTCCCCTCTCCAACAACAACATGACAGCTCTCAAAGGTGAAGCCAAATCATCTTGATCTTGATAGTATAGGTCATAAACCCTGTCTCCTTCATGTTAATGGATGGGACATGTACCATTTACTAAAAAGCCAAAGTACATTTCTGAAATGTTTGTCTCAAAGGTGGTTTTTAGTTAGTTCTTATCACACTGACTTATCACATTTTTCTGGGAGTACCTGAGTGAATATGGAATGCTGATGCTGACATTAGCTTATCTCTTGAGTTTGAACATATGTCTCATAAACCTTCAGGGAAAAATGTCTAAATGAGCTTTGTATTTTCTGCTGAATAAATATGTTACTTCATGAATTCAAATAAATGTTCCATTAAATAAATTATAGATTTCCAGCAGGCCTCATGTCTTTGCAAGTGGATTTTGAACTGTGCTGAGATAAATGGTAAGAGGTGGTAGGGTATGAAGCAGGAAAACTGAGTAATAATTTGTAGATTACAAAAAAGATGGTGGTGTTTGGATGAAGTGTGAGAAAAAGAATACCTGTATGGTGACACAGTCACTGTCCTGATCACTGTTGGGTCTCGGGGAACCAGTAGACCGTGGAGTCACCACCTGCGGAGGACTGTGGAACAAACTGAATGAGTCTATATTACTATTCCAACAAACAAAAACAGGGGAAATAAACTAAGCATCCACACCGACCTGTCTTTACTCCTCTCACACTCCAGCTGCGCCTCCAGAAGGATCCTCTCCAGCTCTCCATGCAGGGCGGAGGAGATGCTGTCCTGCGGCCCTGCAGGACTCTCCCTGCGGCTCACGGCTGCGATCAGCTCCTCCAGCTCGACCCAGGAGCCTGATGAGTAAACGACACGAGCAGCAGAGTTTGTGATGACGCTCAGGCAACAAGCAGGGAAGGCAAGAACCAGCAGGACTTCATACGCATATATTCAACTGTAATGAGCCAGAGACGAGCTGTGATTGTGTGAGGGAAGTAAACAAATCTATACATTTTAAACAAGTGTATTTACATTTTGATTGAGCGTGCAATGTTGTTTTGTTCTAATCACAGTACACACTGCTGAGAGTAGATCTGTCACAGCAAACAAATTATGACAAAATGTAAAAAGAAATGAAATCTGCTGAAGAAATACAACTGTCAATATTGACTCAAGTGTGATGAATGCAGCATAGGTTCTATATGAAAAATGCTCTTATTGATGAAATCGACCTGCGTTAAACTGTCTCTAAATTATTGTTGTGTTCTGTAATTTTAGTTCATATATATTTTTTTTCTAAATTGCAGTTTCCATTGCCATATTTAGAAATGAGGCCTTCTTGTAAAATGCTCTGTCTTGGATGTGGAGTAGACAGGTTTGTGTTGTGTGCTGACATATGGTGAGTCATAGGTCAAGCAGCACCACCAGGGATGTCCTGACATGACATCAGACCGGGGACATGTTGAATTCCTGGATGGAAATGCAGCTGGACAGTGAAAATCACACACACACACACACACACACACACACACACACACACACACACACACACACACACACACACACACACACACACACACACACACACACACACATATAAAAAGACACATGCATGTAACATAAAGAGAAGAGACAGAGACCAAGTGTCTGTTTCTCTCTTATCAATGACTTCTGAAAACACACACAGCAAATGAATGAATGGACACATGAATGGAGGGTCATTGGGTGCATGGGCAGGAAGAGATTTACACATGCACACACATGCATGCTGGTGTGTATGGCATGCCCACACTCAGCAGCCAAACAGTGGAGCAGGGCTAACTCAGGCTGACAGCATGCCTGCTTATGTAAGATGTTATTTCTGTTAAGAGATTAGCCATTCACCCTCTGCTTTCCTCCCCTTGTTTCTCCCTCATCATGTCTGTATCCCTATCTGACACATTTACAAAACATCAACACCTCATCTGTATATCCTTCCCCTCTTGTCTGATCTCTCTAATCTTCAAGTCATAACTGGGTTTAGGACACGGTGCAAATGATACTGACAGCTTGAGAGGTGGAAACAGTGGGCATGGGGATGGAGAGAAGAGGGGATGAAGGATGAGGAGAGGAGGTTGGGTGAGGCTGATTTGGGGGGGACTGTGCCATTGCCCTAGTTGTGTTCCCACAGAGGGAAGGTATGACATAACAACTGCCTCTCTGCCTGACTTATCTATCTGGCAACGCTCTGCGGTGCTAAATCAGTTTCTGTGCGGTGCAATCCCCGGTACGCACATTCATCTGTGCCACACTGCCAAATCAGCTTTATATAATGTGGACAAGAGCTGGATGTTAAAAGACTCAATGAGCTGCGGCGCTACAGATTAATGTTTGTCATGAATGCCAGTTCCCAGTTTAGAGACTGCACACAAGTGATCAGGGTGTGTGTGTGTGTGTGTGTGTGTGTGTGTGTGTATGGGGGGGGGGGGGGGGGGGGGGGGGTAAAATACATGCTCATCACAAACCAACATGTTCTGCTGTTTGAAGCGAAAATATGTTGTTAATCTTTTATGCCCTTTTTCATTTTCCACTTTTAAAAACCTGAGGCGGAAAAGATGTTGGTTGGACAAAAATAAAATGTGATTCAGTAAAAGAGAAACAAACTTGACAAATGATTTCTATTTTCTTTTCCAGGAATTTAATTTAAATTTGCCAACTTTGCTTGCGATGTGCAGTTTGGGTTCTGAAAAATGATGGTTCCATTAATATATTAAACCTGAAACTGGGGTTAGGTCATTATAGGGAAGGGTGTTCAAAAAGCTGTATTGGCCTCAAAACTCCAGGATTGGTTGAGCTGTCTAACCCCCACCTCAGCAACTTTCACACAGTCCATTAGTGTCCTGCTCCCCCACCACATTGCTCCACATGTGGGGCCCAGCATCTTCTGTGCACACATGCACGGTGAAGCTATAAGCTGCAGGAAATCTCCACAGCTTAATTGGTTTACAGAGATACAAACAGGTGAGTCAGGGAATCCGTTTACACAATGACGGTGTCAGTGGCAACAACAATGACGAATATAAAACTGCCTCTTCTTCTTCTTCCTCATCTTCTCTCTGTAACATCCTGTCAAACTTTCCTCTCAGTCTCTCACTGTGAGAACCATGTGTGCAGCTGTAGGTGAACGTCTGCACATGACACCTGGAAACTCACTGATCCAGGGTCATAGCTGCCGTTGTTTGTCCAGACTGTTGACATTTGCACTCTGAAATTAGACTGTGAATCTGTGTGTGCGCACACAGCAGGCAGCTTTAATCACCCTGCTTGATACATGTGAGGTCACCCTGCGTCCTAAAGCAACTAAATACATGAATAAATAAGCAGGAAAAGAGAGAGCCGGTCCGTGTAGCCCCATCACTCACCGTAGAGTCCGTCCTCTGGTGTCTGTGAGCCGGACAGAGACATGTTGGATGGCCGGGGGCTGTGCAGGGCTGGAGGCAGAGCGCGCAGAGATGCTGACACTGACCGAGGAGGACGAGCAGGTGCTGGACGAGGTTTCTCTCAATCACTCACTGTTTGTTGTGGAGTCTAAAACTGGACACGACGCTGCGTTAATCCACCTCCCCTCCCCTCCCCTCCCTCCCTCCATCCATCCATTCATCCTCACCCCCCGCCCCTCTCCCGCGTGTCAGCAGCAGGGAGGAGGTAAACAACACGAGCTCAGCAGGTGAGAGGACCAAGACAAACTCGTTTCAGATCGTCCCCCCAGAATTCTGAAATATTGATTTGAATTGGCTATAGAAGTTATTTGGATTCAAACAATTTACAACATCTACAATTTTTTAAATTGAAAAATAAATAATTTACAATATAGTAATTCACAATTTTGTACAATGATGAAATGTACAATGTTGTACAATATTGCATTTTACAATATCTACATATTATTGAATATTTTGCACTGTTTTGTGACTGTAAAAATATTTTACTTTACAATATTTACACTATTTACATCATGCAATGAACATGTTTGCACAGTATTGTAATTTATTCACAATATGTATAATAGTATTATTAGTTTCTGACATTAGCTTTTACAAATAACTTTTAGCCAATGAGAAGTGTTTAATTACAATTTGTCACACAGTCTTTTAATATGCATTTTACAAGAAGCTACACAAACACCACAGAACATAAGACAAAATGTTCTCACCTCACTGTTGTTTTTACATTATCTATTTGAGAGTTGAAGTAGGCTAGTTAGATACAAACAACATGCCATTAAGCACACAACAGACCAACACCTATAAGGGACAGTACACATCATTAGACAATAAGAACAGCAACAGTAAAAATGAAGGGCATGACATTAACATGAAACACTGACTGACAGTTAGAGAGCTGGATTAGCAGCAGCATGTCTTATTTAGTGCTGCTTTGGCTGCAGGTGCCAGGCTATTTCTGATGCGGGCAGCTGTTGCACCTTATTGACCTGTATCAGTGTCCTGATGGCATTATTTTTAAGTGGCAGATGAGTGAGTGAGGGAGGCCATGTGCCATTTGAGGTTCTAATGCGGGTAATGGCCTTTGAATTGAGGTCATAGAGGTTGGATGGGGAAAGACTTATTATCTTGGCATCAGTGTGGGTTATGCATGTTTGCTTTGTCCAGTTTGTTAGAGCATGTTAAGAAACAAGCAGAGCAGTAAAGCAGGATGGGTGATAACGCTGTACAATAGATCTGTTATGTTTGTAGATGACAGTCAGAGATAGTGGCTCGTTTTTATGATCGTGTGGTCGACAGAAACACCACTTAGAAACCATTTGCATCTGATCCCTCAAAAACATCCCTTTCCTTATTTGCAACACTGCCCTGAACATATCCCACTGTTGAAATGTTATACTAGATATTAGTTCAATATCACATATTCAAATATTGACTCCTTTTGGAACGGGATACTTTTATCATATGTTCTGATTAACATTACATATCACATTATATTGTCTCTAAAAAAAAAAAAGTGACTTAATTGTATGTTTGTGATGAGAAAAGTCCACATGTGTGTAGCACAGAATAACCAATTGTATACAAGAAAGTTTTTTGAATTTCATCCCATAACTGTCAAACATATTATTTTTTATCTTTAAATTATTATTATTATTAATAAATGAATCATATTTATCTTTAATGAGAGATTCAGTTAAAACATTTGGTAAATGACCTGAAATACTATGAGTTAAGTCTAAAACCCTGACAGCCTCCAAATTAGCTTCAGTTTTAATAACAGCTGTTAGATGAAACCAATTATATTTCATCTCCTCTCATCCTACACACAGTGTGCTAATTCAATTTCATCACAACCTGCCAGTTAGATTAGATTTTTCTTCTGTAAAATTCTGAACAGCTGAACTAAAGAAATAGTTGGATTAATGGCTTTGCTATGTTCCTATAACCACAGCTAATTTCACAGGAGACCGTTTATCTTTTAACTTGAAGAATCATGTCTCAAATTAATGATCAAGGGTAATATTGACCTGATAGTGTTATACCAGGAGAGGGCAAGTGTCAAAAACACCCCCACAAAATATTAGATTCATCCAGATAATAAATGACCACATAAAAATTACCATATTACAAACTGCTGAACCCAAAGACCAGCAGCCAAACAATATCACCATCCTGAGGCCCAAACAACACTGGGTATCTTCTGTTGTCTGCAGCAGCAGCACAGCAACACTGTGATGTTACAGGTGAACGTGCCATGTCAACGATAGAACGACAGAAAGGTTAAATGATATGTAGTTACACATGTACACGTATTTTATGATATGTATTTATCAGGTTGAATAGTAACCTATAATGATGTGGTTAGTAGCGTCAGCCCCAAAAGGAAAATTGTATTGCTTGGTTGAACCAGAGCAGTGACAGCTTTCTTGGCTCTGGGAACAAGTACGACAAATACCATAGTGCAGTATACTCAGTGCACACGTTTTTTAGAATCAGATTGATGGATGGATTATGAGACAATGGCACAAATCATTTAAAGACCACTACTTTTATCCCACACAGTGTGTGCAGCTGTTCTATGTCATTTTCAGCAACTTCGTGCAGAATAAGTGCAGTGCTGCCGTCGGAGGAAAAGTACACTTGAATTTCAACGGTTACAGTGATGATGATAAGAGGCAGACGGTCCTGCCATTGCAAATTCACACTGTCTCGTTTCCACAAAAAAAGGAAATACATGTTTTTTACTTTTGACGATGCTTTTTGACTTTCCAATGACTGATGTTCTTAATAACAATTACACAAAGATTCTGAAAACTCATTATTCCTATTTATCCTCTATATTTTGTTTAACGTGAATATGCAACAATTATATTTACCCATTTCTGTATCTAATGTTTGTTTATCGCTAAAGAAGTCCTCAGGGTTTTCAGATGTGGGATGTGTGTGGTGATTTTTAAGGTCACCTTGATTGTGTTCATCTGATTTTGAGGGTTAAAGAAGATCAATACCACTCAATAGTTCATTTGTTTAATATATGAGATTCACCTTGGAGGCTGGTTAGCTTAGCTTTACATATAGAGAGTAAGTAGAGAAAAACAACTTACATGGCCCAGTCCAAGGTTTAAAAAAACCTATAAAGCATCTCTTCATGTGACTTCGTATGTAAAGATATACGAGTGGCAATTTTCTCAATCCACCAAGACAGTAAATATGTGTATTTCAGAAAAACCATTTGAATCAATCTGAATCAATTGCTTGACAGCACACACATGCATTTCATTTCATAAAGATTTCATCAGACGAAGGTCACCTTGGTATTATTTGTTGCACTTGACACATCCATTCCTTTGTGTGAATTATGATGAGTTTTATTTTCTTTGCTCATTTGTAGCAAACAACCTCCTCTTGCACCAGACAGTCTATCTGAATGATTTCGTTTTGTTTTAATCATCACTATTAAAAATTGTTGCCCTTAAATCAAATCATCGTCCATCAGATAATAAATAAAACACGAGCTGATGTTCCTGAACGCAACTCTGCAAACAGAAATTGTCCTCACACGTTATTACAAACACACTATATGTTAATGATTTAATATTTTCTCATAGATAAGAAACAATTTGTGACAACCATTACAGATCTGACACTGTAAACTCTTTTGAAAAATATTTTATATATTTAAGATTTCACATTCTTAGAACAGAGATGGAAATGCAAAGTGTCCATGTTTAAGATCTTTACATTGTGACCTGCTGTTTGGGAAAAATTGTCTGTTCTAAAGCCAAATAATTCAGCAACCATCCGTTATATCATTCCCAGCCATGTTTACTATGACATCATAGCTTTATATTGTAATCAGGGTATGTTTAGGTTAGGGTTTGATGCCAAACTCTGGAGAATATCAGCAAGGCTCTACCTTTTCAATCTCTGCCAGGCTGTATATAGGCTGCAGAGCACGTTTGATGTGTGCCTTAAAAACATCAAATGAAATGGACCAGAGCAGATCAGGATTCTTCATGGTTGCCTCATCATCACCTTATCTGCAACATATACCTGCAGAACACATGAGACCTCAGTATTATTGAAGTATTTATAAATCTAAATTAATGGAGAACGTGTTTTAGATTTCAGCGCATGCATCTGTATGAGATGAGCCCTGTGGCCGATGATTCATTTATTTCTGTGGCTTCACTTGAAGACATCAGTGCACGGACTCAGTGCTGCTCTTCACTCATGTAGCCGAGAGCAAACGGAGACTCTGGAGGAAGCACACGCTCTACACTCTCATGCAAATACAGTGCTCGTCATGAGGCGCATACACCTAATTGACTCGGATACTTATTATAATGAACAATTCAGTGAACCTAAATTCTCTCAGGGACAAATAAACACAACATTTTAAGTGGAAACTGATTTTTTTTCCTTTGCTGAATCTTTTTGGGAGAGTGTTTTATCATGCAACACTTCAAGAGCAACATCGCCACCTAGTGGAGAGAGCTACCACAATGCTGCATGTCCTGAGGCAGGTTTATTTACAGGCGACAGAATTAAAACTGTCACATCTTCATACTGATGAAAATTGAACTGGTTTAGAGCCTCTAAACTTTTTCTGTAAATCACTTTGTCAAACTTACTTGAGGTAGACAAGCAGCTCAAGCATTAAGGATTGATGCAAAGTACTGTGAGTGCCTTCTGGTGCACAGCAGCGGCCACAAACCTCTCTACCTTCACAGCCCATCTTCTCAGCCATTTATTATGTTGCCAGACAGCGTTTCTCTCCTGACCCCCAGCCTTGTTTCTAGACAAGAGGGCAGACACAGAAAGTCACCGCTGGGTCGAGAAACAAAGCGGCAAAAGTTCCCTCATTCATCAAAGCAACTTATAATCTTTGACAATGTCCCGGGCCAGGCTCAGATCAGAGAGGGAGATGCCAGCGACGCTCAGGTCCGGCAAATGACTGCCCACCTCGTTCATCCATCATGCTTGAAAGCGAGATAGCAGAAAAATAACAAAAAGAAAGCCTTTTCAGGTAATGACCACGCTTAGATCCAAGCATTAGACACGTCCCCTCTCCTACAACCTTGTTTCAGGCTATGATTGATCACTTGATGTGAGTGTACATTAAAGGATCTGCTTAAAATTCACCAGCCGGTCAGACGTGGAGGCTGATTAATGAGTGCCAGGGAAACTTGGTGGTGTTCTGCCGGTGACTGTGCGGGCACATGATCTGATGGGCTGTATATGCAGAGAGCCTTCAGATTAATTTTATGATTACAGCCCGTGAGAGGACAGTGACAGAGTTACAGTATGTGGACGACACAAAGCTAGAAACAGAGAAAAAGAGATTGAGAGAAACACATTAAATACTTTATACACCTTAACTAAGAAATTATTGCACCTTTGAGCTGCATTTGATTTGTTTGAAAGGTGCTATATAAAGTGAAGATTGTTTGACTGATTGCAAGTCAAAATATTAGTTCAACATTTGCTAATTCGTAATTTGCGATTGCAACTGAGGCTAATAGAAACTGCATCAGTTTTGCAAATCTTCCTGAGGGGGACCCTTAGTGTGTTCACCAAATTTACCAATTTCAATAGCTGCCAAAACATTTCAATCATTGTCAGCCTCATGGTGGCACTAGAGAAATTCACTAAAGGTGATCACAGAAATCCTCTGGAGACTATGAATGTCTGCACATTTCAGGGCAATGATCTACACTCATATTGTTAACATGGTTATATACTATCACATATTATCTATTTTAGTATCTTCTACAGCCCAAATGTACACACACTGACACCAGCGATGTTGCAGTTTTAATGACAATGCCATCAGTGTATTCAGCATATTCATTATATCAGTAAATACAGTGGATGTATTTCCAGCTCTAACACTGTTATAATAAAACTAATACTCTTTTAAAGGGTCATTACAGTAAGCAGCTTTTGAATTCTGCCTGGCAAATACATCAGCATCAGCAGTGTGTGTATATTATGGCCTATTAGTATTCTTGTTTCTGTGTCGTTCCACAAAGCGGTGTGCACACAGCTGCTGTGTCTGTGCCCGCGAGTCTCTAAAACTAAAAAGAACTGCTTTTCAGCTCTCTCAAGATACCTTGACCCTCACATAACTCCACTGTAATCACCAGTGGGACGGTTTAGATGGTGATGAGTTCACACGTTGTCAAAATATATTGTGCAATAAACTAAACGCCACCTGTAAACACTGCCAGCAGAAGCTCTTTGTCGTCTGTAAACTCAAGGTCTTCTCTGTAGCCGGTTAGACTGCGCTGCCTGTTTGGAGTCTGTTCTCCTTTCATTATCCTCCACAGCTCCATCTGCCGCATCGCCGTGCTGACAGGTTCCAACAGACAAAAACATGCTCTGATTCCAACATCGCTGGTCTCTCAACTCGTCAACGTTGCTGCAGTCGTGTACAGCGAAGCTCTCAGTGCAGCACATGACCCTGAACATCCCTGTGACCGCAGCGACACTGCATCAATGCGACTGCAGATGCAGAACCTGGGGCCTGTTTCTGAGTTAGATGGATAGAAGATATGATAATATTAGTTTCAAAGTAGTAAACCTTTAGAATACAAAATGTTATTCTTAGACAAGATTTCTGTTAGCATTATGCCGATCAAGTAATTCAAATTTCACACCAAAACCAAAACGTTCTTTCACTGATTAAAAAAGTTGTGAGCACAACATTGGAATACAACATTTTAATTTGATATTGTGGACCTAATTAAGAAACAACTACTTACTCATCATTCATTTGTAGTCTTTCCACCTGATGAATATAAATCCAATACTTTTTGGTGTTTTTGGTCTCTACCAACTCAAGAGAGACAAAATTGGCACTTAAGCTGTTAAATGCTCCACAACTCTCACGAGCTAGTTGTTCACTTTGCATGCCTGCTTTTTGGTGCTGAGCAGACAGGAGACAAGCTGGTGAACATTCAACAAGATGGACTTTCAGTCCCCTGAGATAATTACAGTAAAGATCATATTTAAGAGGTTGGACAATTTGAATTTGAATCTCAAAAAAATGTCATTAACAATGACACTAGCAACAATGTCAAAAAAAGCAATATTAACTTTGTAAATGAAAAATGTATGGGAAAGCTATTGAACTGACTTGCAGTAGATTTAAAAGTGACTACTGAGTGTTAATACAAAATTGTGCATATACTGGAATACATATTAATGGCTTAAAGGCTTGACTCCATGTTCAAATGCATATTCCATCTCCTCCATGACTACATTATATTCCATTACAGCAGCTGAGGACCTGACTCATTCAGCTCCTATCCTGTGGAGGTAATTGTGCTCTTTCCATGAAACCGTATCTGAAATCCATTGAAATGACGATTCCTAGAAACTGGGTCTAAAAGTGTATAAGATCAGAGAGATGTAAGAAGAACAGATTCAGTGAGATTTTAATGTAAGTCTTATAGAGAGAGAAGGGCGATAGGACAAGATAACTGATCAGAGCTGATAAAATCGAATGAGATGTCTCAGCCCTGAAGGCACCTCGGTGTAGACTTTATCTCTCCATCTTCGCTGTATTGTGGTTTTCTACTATTCAGCCTCAGGTGACAGCAGCCAGTGCAGTGATGATAGGGGAGATATGCAACTACAATAATAATAAAAAAAGACAATTTATCAATTTATCCTTGTCAACATACATATAAAACATAATTCTGATGATTTGTTCGCCCATTAATTTGCATGCACAACACTTACTCATGTTAATCAAGAGAGGCATGAAAACACTGGAGTGGTTTAACCTTCGCTGACTGTGGATCCGCCTCTGCTTCAGAGGGCCATTGTCCATGTGTCTCTATTATGGTGCTGGTCACGGTTACCCGTCTCTGCCCCCCGCTCATATGGGAGATATCTGAAGAATAATTCCACCTGTCTGTTCCTATCTCCTTCTCCCTCCTTCTTCCTCCCCTCTCTTCCTCCCTCTCTCCATGCATGACCTTTCTGCATTCCTCTCCAGCTGACCTTGGTGTCCTTTCCTTTTTTCCCACCTCACACTACTAGCAGGCTCCCCCCCCCCAACCACCTCGTGCCCCCTCATTTCCAACTCCCACCCCCCACCCCCCGACTCACTGCTCCCTCTCGGTACCGCCCCCTGGATCATTCTGCTCCCCTCTCTCCTCCCCTCTCCTCCTCTCGCCGTCTCCCTCTTTGCTCTCTGCAGCTGTACATACTCTGCTTTTTAATTAGACCGACTCACTGGCTCCTCCTCCCTCTGCCTCCTACTCTCGATCACACCCCCTCTTCCCCCAATCCCCCCTCTCCATCCCTCCCTCCCTTTGCTTACAAGGATACAGGGGCTTGCATGGCGACACGGAGGGGAGGTCATGATGGAGAGACGCAGAGAGAGAGGAGGAGAGAGGGACGAGGAACAAGACAGGGAGAACTGAGAGGAGCATCTGAGAGGATAACTGCCTGTTTGCTCACTCTTGTCTCCTTGCTCCCCCTCCTGTCCATTCACTTCCACTCACAGCACAAACGCTCAGACAGCTATAGGTAGGCACAGCGGAGCGCAGAGCTCTGAGGGATGGATAAAAAGGTTCCCACGTGAAAGGCATGAATCCACGGAAGAGGAGGAGGGCGAGATAGGAGAAAAAACAAAAAACAGACACAACCAGAGAGGAGAGGAGAGGAGGAAGGGGTGAGGAGGAGAGAAAGGGGGAGACCAGAGAGGACCAGATGGACTCCACACAGAGGAGAAGAAACGGTGCAAAGCTCACCGAGCAGCAGTGACAGAGAGGTGGGAATAAGAGAAAACGTGAACGTCAGAGGGATGGAATAATGGGAGGAAGAGATGTGAAGGAGCAGCGAAGAAGAGGAGCGAGCGTTTGTGGGAGAAAGAGACAACACAGAGAGGAAACAGGAAGAGAGAGAGATGTGGTATGTGTGACTCAGTTCTGTGTCCTGATGGAAGATAGTACAGCAATCTCCCCATCAGTCTCCTCTCAGCATCACCATAGAGATAACCAAGTGAGAGAGCTCAGAGCTGATGACAGATTTGAAAGCGTCTTACAAGTATGTGTTATGATTTTGTGTAGTTCAGCAGCTTCTACTTAATGTTTTGTTTTGGCAGCTTTTTACATTGTGCTGAATTGTAAAATGAGGAGAGGGGCAGTGTGTCTCCTTGCATGCGTGCACACACGTGCATGCATACATTTTGTTTACGTTTTTTTGGCAGCTGTCTGTGTGTGTGTGCACATATTTATCAATAGAAGTGTGTTGATGTGCTCATAGTGTGTCTGTGTTTGTGAAATGGGACTGTATAGATATAAAAATAAGCGTGTGTGTGTGTGTGCCTGTATGTGTGTGTGTGTGTGTGTGTGTGTTTGGGAACTGGGATTTGCTTTACTGCAGGTGTGGGAGTTATTTTCCAAGATTGTGCAGCTTTATGAGAAGCTTTTAAGAGTGAGGAGCTTAGATTAGTCTGTCAGTGATGTAGCTTTGCAGATTCCAGCAGCGTGCTTTCAATGCATATTTGTCATGAGCATGTGCGTGTGAGTGTGTTTGTGTGTGTGCGCATTTGTGTGGTGATGGGGGGTATACACCAAAGTTTGTGGAGGAGGCGGTAGAGGCACAGAGTGAGGGAATTCCATTTGTATGAATCTCTTTGTGTGCGTGTGTGTGTACAAGAAAGGTCCATTGCATACTGTTCAGGCTACATGACCGTTTAACTTTGCAGATTCTAAGTTGTGTGTGAAATCGTTATTGTTTTTCAGTATCATAGAACTATAATAATATATAATATAAATAGGCTTTAATTCCATTATAATACAATTTGGAGCAATAAAACTGTTGTGGTCTGCACATTCCTAATGTTTCTCGGTTAACTCATCTCCAACTAAGTGTGTAACTGAGATGCATGATACAAATGTAATTGCACATGCACTCTCCCATGCATGCACACCATCACATACACATGCATGCACAGGTGCACATTAGTGCACGCACATTTGCTGTGTGAGGAAACGCTGCGCTGTTAATCCTGTCTGTCATTGCACAAACTCTTTTTACTTGTTCTCCCACTCCCTTTGCTCTTCGCTTCAGTATCTTTCCCTTTTATCTTATCTTATCAGCGTGTCTTTTAAGGGGTCAGCTATCTCCGTCTCCCAGCTTCCTCTTAATCGTTTTCTCACGTTGCTTTTCTAAGTCTGTCGTCTGTCTCCACCACTTAATTTTCTGTCTTCAACTCACAGAAGTGAATAAACTCCTGTCTTATTCCTTTACTTTAATTTCCGTTTTCCACGCTCTGATAATCTGTCTGTCCCCGGGCCAGGTGTCGCCGGACTGACAGTGATTTGGAATCATGAGTAAAACGCAGTTAGCTTTTTACACCAACATTAGCAGTTTTTAAAAAAATGAGCAAACCCACCTAAAAAGGACTTACATATTTGTAGTAGACGACTTTTTCTTTCTGTCCAGGCTGCTGCTAGCTGCCATGCACAGTGACAATATAGATCTATCACATCTCATTGGTGCTCCTGTCAGTGTTGGAGCCTCCCTTTAAGGCACTTTATTTGGGGTAATGTGTGTTTTTAAAACTTAAGTCAGAGCTACACTCAAGGCACAAGACTTCGGGCTGTGAAGCCAAAGCCTGTTGATCGCCACCTGGTGGCTGGCTGCAGTATAGGTCATAATTTCCACCTCCTCCATGTTGGTGGATAAGACATGGACCAAACTAAGTCAAAGTACTGTCAAATAAATTTCTCCAAAAGATTTTGGGTTGTTCTAATCACACTGATGTTTGTTCAAGTGCTCATTTAGCATGTAAATTTGGTTCTACTTAGTGATTTGATGCCATGAAGGGGTGATATGTCATGATTCACAACTAAGACTGACAATTGGTTCGGCACACATATGCCCCCCCCATATGTGTTTGCGACAAGAATATTGCTCTTCACTTGACATGTCAGTCATGCCACCTGTTCTCTAGCTGATAATTCCCACAGAGTAGTTTGGAGCATTTAACTTCTGTGAATCCTGTGGCAGAGGGAAGAGGAGAGCTGGAGCACAAAAGAACCAACCAGCCACAAAAACAAGACAATTAGGGCTGCAGAACGAGTGCAAGGAAGAAAACAATGTTTACTTTGGCTTTCTTTCACAGATACCCAAACATCCTCGAATTTGCTCACAGTTGGCTAAGTATGCTTATCGCAATCCATTGGCCAGCATATAGGGATTTCATATTAGGCAGAGGATTTTGGTCAAAAGAGGACAGATGGAACAAATCACTTCTGGCACTCGCACTCCAAAAGTTAGAAGTAATCCGGCCATCCTTCAAGGAAACGGGAGCAAGTCGGGTGGCCACACTGTCCTCTTTAGTAATGAGCCATCCAGTGACTCGGCAAGCTAATGTTTATGTATTTGTGTGACGGTGAAAGTGATGTTTAACCTTGAAATATTTGCATCCTGTGCAGTTACATAAGCAAGAGAGCAAAAGCAAGAGAGCAAAAGCAAGAGAGCAAAAGCAAGAGAGCAAAAAATTCATGGTAATAAAAACTATCATTGAATTGTTGGTGGATAAACACTTTAGGCCAATTCATCCTCTGCTTCGAAGCTATGCCTTTGCAGACTCACTGCCATTTTTAAATCAAGTTGAAGGAACGAACACAGATGACTTCTTTCTTTTTTTTTTCGTTACTGTCCATTTTTCGGTGTAACTTCAGCATGACTCACAGACACACACAGAACACAACTACGAATGCTCAGCCCCGTGCGTAAGCTTCCTGCGTACCTTCGGTGTAGCTTTGACACAGAGACATGAATTGTGGTTTACATGGGGTCCTTTTGGGGTGGAGGTAGATTTGCAAGTGATGACGAAAAGCAACAACTGAAAGTCTTTGCTTTGCTGTTCACTTTTCTTAAAGCAATTTCCCCTACATACGTTTTTTTTGTCACATGCTGTAAAGCAGCCTTTACAGCACTCCCATATTTCATATGCTTCGTTGCTCAGTGATGGTGGTTACCTCTTGGGCGATGGCTTTATTTTGATGACAGGAAAAAAAATCCCCAGAGACTTGCGAGCTCTCCTTTTGTGGAGGTTGATTATGTGAAACTTCTGCTGCAGCCAGTGCCTGGTGAAATATGGCTATTGCTGTGACAGCTGACTGTAACTGGCCAAATTGGATGCCTGTACATAGTCATAAACAAACAAACTAGCATTTGCATCTTGTTGCTATTACACAAGCATCTGACAGGAATTACAATGGTTGCGTTCCCCGTGTTGCCTCGGATGTATAATGAATTAAGAATCATAATTTAATTTGTGTTTGTTTGTGTAATTTCATTTGCTGTTAAGCATGATCAGGCTTAAGTTTTCATTAGCCAGAGGCAGCTACATCAGTAACAAGCTCTTACAATGGAGATTTGTCTTTTCTCCTCAAGATCAAATCCCAGACCAGAGAAGATGATGGCTTTACATGCTTTATGTACTTCTCTGACAATTTGCAAAAATCAGCATCATGTTAGATTGAATTTGGCTTCTGCTTTGCTTATGTATGCAAGTGAATGTGTTTACATACAAATCTTTGTGGCCATAAAGTCATTTATGGGCTTACATCTGGATTTTTTTAATGTGCTTGTTCATTTTATTGTACCAAATAAAAAGGAACCACCCCCTTGTTTGAGACGTCGCTGTGCTGCACATGGTGCTTACCTAACAAGGTTTTCATCTACAGGCAACTCTCACTTGAATTCGAGATCTTTTTGGACAGGAAAGGAAACACCACAAAGGCTTATGCACTTTGCATCTGTTCTGTTAGATGTCTAAATTCTTTTGACAACATGCAGGTATAACTCTTACCTTCCCTCGTGCTCACAGGACCAATAACTGATCATATAGCTTTGCTTAGTTCCTCTCCAGTTCCCCCTTAAATGCCCTGACACGCTGATGCTCCTGATTTACCACTTCACTGAACCCTAACCGTGACATTTCCTCTGCTGCCAGGGGTTGTTCCCTCCTGCTTTGCTCCCCGTCCCCCTACCTCTGCATGTCTGTCGCCAACCGCCTCGTCTCCCTCCTACTTATTCAGATTCCTACTCCTCTCAGTTTGCTATGTGTCTCATAGCATCTCTAAATATAACCGAGTATGTCTGCCTCCTCTTCCTCCCTGTGCCTCCTCTTCATCTCGGCCCTGTCTGACAAATTTCAGCGTGCCTAGACGATCCGATCTGACATGCCTTTACATAACAATTCAATCCACGGTACCTTCCACCTCCTCAGCACTGTGAGACCCAAAGGTGTGTTATTGGCATGGATGCAATTTTCAGCATCCTGGAGACTCAGGCACAGAATATTATTAGATCTGCGCAACCAGAGTCTTAGCTTCTTGAATTTTGAATGCATCAGATATGTTTCTCAGAGTCAGCACGGCTTAGTCCAGGGAGATCAGATGTGACCTTAGCATTATCATCACACACACATGTACACAGCTATAAAAGACACACACACACGAACGAGGACAGAAGCCTATATTCACTGTAAAGCCTTCTCAGAGAGGTAGGCAGTTAGCAAGGGGGCTGTAGTAAATCTTAAATAATAACCCTAAAGAGTTATGACCCTTGCTGACATTATGCCGTGGCACACCTTCCTTCTCCTGCCTGGTGATTTATCTCTGGTCTGCCAATAAAGCTCAACATGAAAATGTCACATGTAGGAAAGGGCTGGCCTCCCCACAGGAGTGAGCCCATGCAGCATTAAGAGGGACCAGATCCATTAAACTGTCAACGTAAATTTTGATGCGAGGGTAGTTTGCAAATCGAGAGGGAGGAAGGGGATGAGAGATACCATGACTAGGTCAAAACTTAGTATATGGCCATGTGCGGTCAATGTGCGGCATTGAGGACGTTTTAAATTTTTTTTTGTGGAGTAGTTGTAAACAACTACTCTCTTGTTGCTAATTATTGTAACATGAATCAGGTGTCCTCTATACCGAGTGCCATTCTAGTTCTGTTTCTGTTCGCAAACAATAGAACAAGTGTGAATATGAAACAGCTACTGAAGTGCAGCTCACTTAGACTACACATTAACCTGCAGTCTCTTCCAAGCCATTTCCAAGCTGCTGCTCTGCACTGCTAAAATCCAGATTTTATATCCACAACACTGTCTGCCAAAATCATTATAGACATAAGTTAAAGCACAACAGCTGTGCAGTGATCCCGGCCATATTTACTTGTAAAATGATCACTCAGAGAAAATGTAAGAAGCTCATCCAAGTCTACGTCAGCCACTGTACATGCAGTCAATTGAATGAGAGGCATAGAGAGTGGAGCAGTGTGCTTGCAGGGGGAAAGCCCAACCACGTACTTATATTGCATTTCTCTTCAACGGACAGAAGCAAAGGTTTGTCTGATATATCTGAAAAGTCAAAAATCGAGCGACAAAGGCAACATAGCCTTTAAATTCCACTTGGTGATGAAGTAGAAACTATTTAAAATAGCATCAGCGAATAAGGAAATGCAAATACTCAGCTGACCACTAACACTAAAGTCAGTCCGCCACGGACATTCGCATTCTTCCTGGGGCTGGCCTCACATTTCAGTTCCGAAAGAGGCAGCAAGAGATTGCAGTGATGGTAGCGGAGGAGGGAAGGATAGACTCAGAATTGAGGGATGGAGAGAAAATGGCACAGGGACCAGATGAAAGAAAGATTGAAAGAAGGCAGGATCAGGATGACACCCCAGAGGATGAGTAAGGGTTATGGTGCTGCGACAGGTAGAAGAAACTCAGAAGGAAATCCATCCAAGAATGTTTCATTAAGTGCTTTTTGAAGAAAAAATCAGGAGTGGAAACCTGATTTTATCCAGGGACAGTTAGGAAAAATAATCACCATCAAGGTCAAATGGACAAGGTAGCTCGAAGCAGGTCAATAATGTCCTATAGATGAGCCTCTGCTTTTGTTTGCTTGCCTGTGTAGCTTGAATGAATGTGTACCTATTATTAGCCACAGTGATTTGGTCGCCTGTGCGAATCCTAGTTAAACAACTCGTCTTTATTTCTTATGCCGTAAGTAAAAGGAGAAGGAATCCTGTGGTCTGTTTCTAAATCCATTAATATATCTAAATACAGTATATAGTCTGTATAGTTGATATTTACCCTCAAGGCTCTGTCTGCTGTGACTTTGATTGTTATTAATCCTAATAAACGTGTTTTGAAAGGGGGGGGGTGCGGTTGTGACAAAGATCTTCCTCTTCAGAGCTGGAGAGAGAAACAGAGAAAACAGTGGATGTAAATAAAAGTGGCAGCCCCTCGGGTTTCTCTCTCCCTAAATAACCTGGGAGCTGTGAAGGAGTCACTAATTACCCCTCCCACTGAATAAAGAGAGGGGGTTGGGGGCAGCAGAGTAACGGCCAGTCACACTCCCGCACAGAATTAGCCCGGGCCTGTCAGTGTCAGAGGCTATCACAAGGAGATAACAAGGCACAGATCCATAGATCGTGTAAGGCAAATGACAGCATCACGCCTGACTGCCAGACTGACTGTCCATGCCAGACAGGAAATGGAAGTGATATATATACGTATTAAGGCCATAGTTTGTCAAAAACAGGGCGCAGAATCGGAGTGACGAGAACATACTACTAACTACAGCATGGCGGACAGACTGTCACACAGTGACCAGATGAATCAGAATGGATGTCACCATGGCAGATCATCAAGGAATGATAACAGGGCCGCAGACTGTTAAACATGGAGGAAAAGGAAATTCAGTGAGACACACATATGAGGAATAAAATACGAGTCACACTGTGTCCATGAGCTGGAATAATACTGAAAACCACCAGTGCTGCTATGTGTGCCGCTACTACAGTACAGCTACTTTTAATAATAGTGTTGGTAATACCCACTTGAAAAAAACTTGAGTATCGCCTTCAGCCAGTGTGAATGGGTCTTAATTACAATCTCTTTGCTCTTGTTTTGGATGGATATTTCTGTGTTGCTGATGATATACTTAGTGTTTTCTTCGCTGTTTTTCTTTCACCACTGCCTTCCTTTCATTAATCTTTCCAAAATTGATGTCTTCGTTTTCAGTTCTGTGTTGACCCCTCTCTCATGCATTTTTAACAGCTGCCTATCTTATATCTTCTTCATAATCCTGAGAAACAAACACATTATGTTTCATTAGAAATGCAAGAATATGCGGAACATTTTTTTGTCTTACACCTCTTTATTTCCTTCTGTCTTTCAGCTGTCTACAGGAGCTCACTGTGTCTTCAGTCATGATGGAATGAGTCACTGAGAGAAGACCTCCGAAAGAAAGAATCAGAAGGAAGGGAAGAAGGACAAAAAAAGGTATAAGAGACAGGCCATTATGGGGAATCACGCAGCCCCATCACATACCTTGGTCATCCAATCTCCTGAGGGCCCAAGAGACAAAGCAAGAAGACAAGGAAGGGCCACCAATTAGACAAGCTAATGTGATGGACACAGAAAGGATGGCCAGGTTGCGTTCCTTTCCTCCATGCTCATTTTCCAGTAACTTCTTTGGCCTAGTCAAGATTTCACCTCCCTGCAAAGTTCAAGAGAAATGGGAATAAAAGTGTACAGCTTCAGAGGACATGGAACAGTATGGACAATTCTCATGTGCTGATTTGAATGAATATTTGATGCTGCATATATTTATTTTTGGATGACTTGAAGAGCAAAGGCCTATATAGGTCTTTGGGTTATCATTTATCACAAAGACTCATTTTTTTACTTGTTGCGCTTAATATTACTACAATGTGAACTGTGAATATGGATATCCATCCTTTCTTGAGGACAATCTGAGTCGCAAAAACATTTTTTGTGTAAAGATTGGCGATAACCTGAGCAGCTGCATACAGACGTAGAAAGAGACAGCTGTATTACCAGTCTGCTCCGTGATGAAACTGAAACTCAGTCAATCAATTGTACAGATCGCTCAATGTTATAATAAACATATATTAAAGGAGAGGTCACTTTCCTTGTTGATGCACTACCACAGCTAGGCTTTCAGAAAATCAAACAACCTGCAGAGCCTGTGGATGTTGAGAAATGGTGAGCAAAGAGCCAAACCACCTGCTTAGAGCCCAAACCAATGGCAAGAGCACCTTGGCAGACAAGCTACCTGGGACGATGACTGTGCGCTCAGTACTGCTCAATCGAGACTCCCCAGATATTGAGAGCCGCCTGAAGCGGCGTCGCAACCGTACCCACCAGGTCCGCTTCAAAGATCTGGAGGATGGCAGCAGCAGCAGTGGCAACAGTGGAACAGGAGAAAACAATAGCCATCAAAAGCCTGCCGCAGACTGTGACAGTCCACATCCTCTTCGTAAACACAGCAGCAGATCCCCACAGCCATGGACCGACAGGGATGGGCCACGGACTGGTGGCCTACCTGGCCAAACCTCTGTGGTTGGGGCTGTGCGTGGGGACATGGCAAGTACTATAGAAGTGGTGGCTGCTTTTTTAGCCAGGGCCCCTCCTCATCCACTGACGCCGGGCCCTACACGTCGATGCTGGGCACCACCACAGACTAACTCATTAACCTTGCCAATGACTCGCAGGTCCAGTACAAGCACCAGCACAGCCATCCAGACCTCCCCATGCCTGAAAAAGCCACAGTCCCTCTCTTCCACCAACACACGTAGCCACAGCCTCGGGGACTCGGTTGGCGTAGATGGGGATGACGAACATGACTCTCAAGATGAGTATCATACGCACAACCATGTGCCTGGGTCCAGAGACCTGAATGGTCCTCCTGGGCCTGGTGATAGAACTGTTGTGGAACGGAGGTCTAAAGCCTCCAGGACAGACATTAAATCAGCTGTTAGTGTGGTTAAAAACTCAAGGCACAGCTGTCCCCCTTCAGTCTTTCATAGCACTGAGCCATGTCACTGTTCCTCTGTGTCCCTCCGCGATGGCCCAAAGCGGCAAGGAAGCAGCACTCCGTCAGTGGTCAGGAGGAGAAAGCGGCTAAATCGGACAACGAGTGATCCTGGAAAGGAGGTGCACTTCTGTACCATTCCCACTCAGACTGAAAGCCCTACTCCATCTCTGTCTCTTTCAAATACCAAACTCTGCACCACTCAAGTTCAAACTGAGAGCCCTCCCTCACCTCAAAAATCAAAGTATTCCACGGCCCAAAGTCAAACTGACAGTCACCACAAGTCTCTACCTTTGAGTGACAAACAATGCACAAACCAAAATCAAATTAGTAACACTTGTCTGGCCCTACCTGCCAATGTTGAGTTGTGTACCACTCAAATACAAACAGACTCTCCCCGTCACTCTATTGAAAATAATCAACCCTCCACTACCCAGACACAAACTCACAGCCCTCCTACATCCCCTCCTCCGACAGTATCACCCAGCTCAGTGCAAATTCTATCTGAGAGTCTTGTATCCCCAACTGTGACTCAAGACCCTCCCACAACCCAAATAACTACTGTGCCTTACTCTACCTCTCCCCCACCTCCAAGTGCACCAACACAGACTCCTGAACACCAGGCCATGCCACCATGCTCCCCTCCAGCCAAGCCAGTTTGCACGACCCCATCTCTGCCCATAGCACTGTCCATTCCTCACTCCACTTCCAACCCGACTATTATTCAAAACCCAATCCCCTATCATACAGTCCTGTCAACACCAACAACCCCTAGCACTCCTGTTGTAAGCTCCAGTCCTTCCTCAACTGCTCCACCATGCCCCGCTCAAAAGTGCACCCCTCCTGTCCCAATAGTATCAGCTGCTCCCTTAACCTGCTCCACCCTTACCCCAAGTACAACCCAGAACAGTACTCCCTTTGACCCTACCAGACATCTAACCACTGCTCCAAACTTAACACATCAAGCACCACACAATTCATCAAACACAACAACCCCTGCTAATTTAACACCCTGTACATTTGTAACCCAAACTGCTATGTCTTGCACCTCCATATCATATTACACTACCACACATCCAGGTGGTCCTCATGCCCCTCACCCAAATTCTACATCACCTTCTTATGCGACTCTCATACAAACTGTATCTCATTGCAATATACCATGTCAAGCTCTGCAAAATGCTTCCTCCGTCAACACAGGCATAACCCCCTACTCTTCTCCCATGCCCAACCTAAAATCGTGCACTTCTCCACCTCCACTTGTAAAAACATATGCATCCACTCTTCCAAATGCACAAACATGTGCAACACCAACTAAAGCTGTTCCTCTGTACTCTTCCACATTTCGTGCTGCACCACCGTATACCCCCCCCTCTCAGGCCCCCAACAATGCTCAGGATAAAAGGGGCATTCGACTTCCCCCTCCTCCCCCACCACCTCCACCCTACACGCCTCGTAAAAAGGGAAATGATCCACCAGGTCCTGGTATCCGAACACCCATGCTCAGGGCAGACAGCAAGGCCAATGTGAAAGATAAAGACAGTGGGAAGGAGAAAAAGGAGGATAAAAAATGTACAGACTCACCCAAGCTCTGTGAGCGAGCCAGCTCTCTGAAGCACAGAGCTCAAACTCCGCCAGTTGCTGTGATGAAGGGAGAGAAGCAGTCCTCCTCATCCTCTCCTGCCAAGGCCTGTTTTAAACCCAGCTGTCTCAGCTCAGCCCAGGCTCAGCTTGGGGCACTACACAAAATGCTCTGCTCAGGAGCCAACGTCAGGCCCAACACTCCCAACAGCCAGCACCCTCTCCCTCCAAACCAACAGGGTTGCTCTGGAGCCAGGGGCTGCTCTGCTTCTGGGGAGCAGTCTACAGCAGGGCCCCTGACTGCCACCCAAGCTGACACACTAAGACAGGTCCAGGAAATTCTGGGAGGGTTGGTATCTGGGGCTAGGTGTAAACTGGACCCGTCCAGAGTGACAGAAAAGCTACTGAGCCCCAATGGACCCCTGCATGATATTCGTAGCTTGCAGACCCAGCTCCACAGCTTGGAGGGGGTCCTGGAGACCAGCCAGAACACCATTAAGGTCCTGCTGGATGTAATTCAAGACCTTGAGAAGAAGGAAGCTGAGAGAGATGGGTGAGGCAACATTTCATTTCGGTAGGACAGTTAACATTGTAAGAATGAAAAGGTGACGCCTGCACACTGTCTCCAAATCACAGATTTGTTTTAGTAAACAATGATTTGAGCTTGATCAGACCTTGTTTCAGGTTTTAACATCCAACCTGCCTTATGATTGTAAGATTATAAATGTGACTCAGAAGGCTTTTTAAACTTGCTTTTTGTGAAACCTGGGCAACCTAAACTCTCTAAAAATACTAGCTTGGTTTGCATCACATTAAGGTCATGTTGCTACATACAAAAAAACTGCATGAAAATCTCATTCATCTGAACCAGGTCACTTGTTGGCACAGTTGAGACAAAGACAGCTCCAGCTAAAATACGTTGTCTCATATTGCAAGGGGCTGGAGAATACATACAACCACTGTAGTTCTACTGTGTAACTAACACTGTGTTACTAAATAACACTTTCTAGAAATGCAAAACAGTGCATCTTAGCATTCTAAAAATGTTTGGTATTTTCTGATGTGTTTTCGATCTCACTTCTCTACTACTCAAACTCATCAGCAGCTGAAAAATAAGCCAAAGCAGGCTGTTGGGTTGTTGAATGCAGGAAGCTTTCCAAGCAGTTAGGGACTGACACTTAAAAAAATCACATCCCAAATCACAATCTTGGAGGGCTCACTGCACACAATATAGATTCAGAGTAACCATGTAACACCATTTTGATTGGACAATGAAAGAGCTGTCTTCACTGACATGATGTGGGGACCATTAACCTCAATTTGCACAAAATTAATTGCGTGCTTCTCGTTCTAACTTGAAATTTCAGGACTAACCATGCTCTGGCGTGTGTTGCAAAAGTGTTGACTTTGGTTTTGACTATCCCAGGGGCTAATTTAACTCTTACTTTTGAAAGGTTCAAAGTTTAGCCCAGGTGTGCAATTTTAGATTTTCACATCGAAAATGACCCAGGATCACAGTATTGTTCCTGCACTGCACGCGTCCAAGGTGTTGCTCAAAGGTAGTGTTAACAGTAGTGTGAAATATTGCACTGCCTCGGGTTGAATCAAGGGTTTTGAAAGGGGTTTGCCTGAGTTTAAAGGTAGTGTGAAAGCCCTTGGCCAAAAAAGGAGCTAGCCCATATTTGAGGTTGCAAATGTGAAATGACTGGAAGCTTCAGGCGATTGGACCTGTAAACCCAGGACTAACAGAGGGCTTCGAGAACAGGGCCAAGCATGGTGATGAAAACCATCTGGTAATCGGTTGGTCTGTTGGATAGATGGATGGATGGATGGATAAATGGATGGGTGAATGGATAGATGGATAGATAGATAAATAGGAACAAAACAGTGGGAGTACATAAATCATGAGCGCCTGGTATTTCCAGTCCTGGAAAGTAAATGTCAGCGTGTAGCCCTATGAGCCTGCTGTTTTATTACCAGACAGTTAATTTCTTGAGTAAGATTCAGACTCTCCCCACACAAAACAAATTAGGAGCAGACATGTTAATGCGGCCGTAGCATTGCATTAAAAGACTCTCTCTTTCCTGGAACAGAGTAGACAAGTGGGTCGCTGTTCAGTCGGATTATTGTTTCCCCAAAAAAGGGAATATCCACAACCCAGCAGTAATAACGTCCCTGCATCATGTGAATATTACATATAAAAGGTTGTTGTGATGCAGCTTCTCTATTTATAGCCAATCCCAGCGTTGTTAGCATTGTAAATACTGTTGGGACAAAGCCGTGTGGACAGGACACAATTTTGGCTAAAACAAACTCAAAGAGAAGGGAGAAGAGACGGAGGAGGCCGAAACAGTGGGGGGAAAGAGCAAAAGAAACTGAAAGCGAGACAGATGGCATGCGCTAGTTATTTTTTATGAAATCTCATGTCAGTCATGTGAGTCCCAACTTTCGATATACTGAAGAATTTATGTCGTGTCAGACCACTGGGAGACTTTTGAGAGACTGCTTGCACCTACTTTGCAGCAGCTCTCCTCTCGTGCACCGTGCATGTTTACGCAGCAGCAGGGCGGGTGTAGATAGAAATCAGCTAGAAATCAGCGTTTGGCTGTCATCGTGTTGGTGGATTCAGATGCTCCACGCCTCTTAGTGTAAACCCTTTACCATTCTCATCAAGTCTTTAATCAATCTGCTTCCTACGTTGTAAGCTGCTTAGTAATTTCTCCTGCCTCATCATACCAAAATAGTACATGATGTGGGGGACAAGAAAAACTCTTGGATGGAAAAACGACACACTCGGATGGATGTGTTTCTATGAATCCATGGAAAGACTTGACTGAAATTTGAGCAGCTTAATCCAAATCACACTAACACTAACACCAACACTGTACCTCTTCACGTTGAGCATGAGACTCCACTGTCTTGTGTCTCATAAAGTGACATATCTTGCGTGTTCCGGTGTAAGAAAACAGCGATGGGACGACGTCTAACGTTTGCAGACTCAAACTTTTACCCCATAAGCATTTATTTTATGCCTGAAGTGATGTGGTGACTCATGTCTTTTACGTAACAGCCAGAGCCGCTTGGAAGGGGTATCGTTCATTAAAAAATTATCAGGGGTGATTTCAGAGAGAAGATTGGTTTATTTGCAGCGGATGAGTGTGTCTGTGCATGTGTGTACGTCTGTGTGTGTGTGTGTGTGCCAGGAATTCTGGTCCAACGAGGGAGAGGATAACCTAAATATGTCTCTGTGGGCTCACACGCAACACACACACGTGCACGCACATGCACACACGCACACACACGCACAACATTACTCTTTTACCCCTGATATGTCATCTCTGTGCTTTTCAACAGAAGACATTCCTACAGGACCGGACAGGACATTGAGAACTGTGGGACCTGCAGGGACTGTGCCTGCATCATCTACAGGTACTTTGGGACGGATGCATTGTGTGAACTGTTTGCATATTTATTGCTCGTTTTACATGAGAGCAGTGAGAGTGCAGTGCGTGTCTCACTGCAGAATTATGTGCATCACGCTGTCATTTTGCATCACATCAGTATTGGGAGTTCAGTTTTATGGCTTGGTAGGATTGTCGTTCTGCTCTGTGTGACAGCACAGCCGGATGCAGCAACTTTGGAGTGTATGGCCACGCATTGCGCAAACACACACCAGTGCAGGTTTGATCACTGAACGCAGTTAGGAGAGATTTATTGAGACTTATCAAACGCACACACACACACACACACACACACACACACACACAACCCTCATACTCTCTCTCTCAAATTTAACGAGGTGACAGTAACACAGACTTAAATCTTGCACCCGTGTGTGTGTTCCCCTTTTTTTCCTCCCTCCTCCTAGGCTCTTCTCATTTTTCTACTCTCCTTATCTCTCCTTTTACACACAGATGCACAGATGACACAGTGTCACACACACACACACACACACTCTCTCACACACACACACACACACACACACACACACACACACACACACACACACACACACACACACACACACACACACACACAGTTACTGCATAATCATTCCGCTCTGAGATTTGAATTGAAATCAGTCAATTAACAAACAGGATTTCACACTTTACAGGAGGGTGAAGCAAAGCAAAAAAGAAAAAGTGTGGCTTGCTATGAAATTGAAATTCCTGTCTCTCAGTTGTGAACTGCAAAGAAAAAAGTGGGTATATTAGAAGAAGGCAAATCTTGTAGAGGGAGAGGTGGAAGCAAACATTGCAGCCAGCGGAGGGACGGTGTTCGGAGTGCTCACATGCACAAATGTAATTTGATTACGGCAGGATTATGGGAGTACTGTGATTATTAAAACTTGCATGTAAACACCTTGCAGGGGTTATGTTCATCAAATTATGTTGTAAATCTGAGAAGGCATAACCCAATTACCAGGCCAAGCTTCATCATCAGTCTTTTTAATTGTAGACTGGAGCTGTGAGACATGGCGTGTGTGTATGTGTGTACACCGTGGACTGATTACCTTCAGTGATTTGATTCTGTACACTCACCTACTCACTCATTTATTATTTATTATTTTCACAGCACTAATAAGGTGTTTCCTGTAGCCACACAGCACATCCTCTATGTTAAACCTGATTATCAAACAAATCCTATTATCGCTGAAGTCGAGTTACTGTAAACCGCATAAATGATTGAATCAAACTATTATCCCTAACCTGGTTATTTCTCTGCAATTTATTTATTTATACTGTGTACGCAAAGCTCCCCCAATAAGGGACCAGAAGAAGAAGTCAGACGGTTGGGGGGGAGGCCGAGAAGAAAGACAGTGGAGGATAAGAGAGTGGAAAGCAAAAAAAAAAAAAAAAAGATCTGAGAGAAAAGATCTGAGATATAGAAATGGAACAAGAGAGAAGAAGAGAGAGCAGAGGGCGCAAAGGCCCGAAAAGAAAATGATTCATTCAGAAACTAAATACAGCTTCTTCTTGAAAGATAAGAATATTATGGTGAGGGTTCCCACTCAGGATTGTCAGCAAGAAGCGGCCATACTTCCTTAACTTGAAGACAGAGAATAATAGAGGCGACTACTCTGAGAGAGGGGAGACGTGACAGTAGATAGGTTATATTTTCTGATATGTTGTACCGTATCATCATGTGTTCATCACAGAGGTGGCTCGAAATCCCAAGCCACTGTTTTATGGTCAGATGAGGACTTATCACTCATTCGCCTGTCAGGTCGACATGCTTTCTTCCATGTGTGACAAGAGGATTTTCCTGCTTTGAAAGGGGAGGAGATTTTCCTCTACTTTGAGGCTCAAGTTGAGCCGAGTCTAAAAAGAGAATTTGGCAGCGATGGAGAAAAAAAAGGTGTTTGGGGGTGAAGAGAAAAGATAAAGTGAAGCCTGAAAAGGAGTGAGTGATGGAAAAGCCATAAAATCTGACAGGACAGATTCCATCAATTAAAAAGCCTCTTGAAGAAGTCTTAGCCCTCAAAGAAAAAAGCAGAGCTCAGCACACCACACCACACACTATCAATCTACTTGAAATGATTAGACAGGAATTTGTTTAGAAGATTGGAAATAATAGCAGATTGGACTGCAAGAACATTTGTTCTCGCACAATGAGCTACTGATTTTGAAATTTGACCTGAGTGAACCTAAAGCTATAGAGGTTTTTATTTTAATCAGTATATTAACAATAGATCAAATGATGAGAGTGTGAAAGGCATCGTCTGTGGGGATGAGCTCACAGAGAAATATTACTGCACTTACACAGTTACCCTCAGCTCTTTGGAGCGTTTTAGTGCATTTCAGCAAATGTTTTTGATTTTTTGTTCAAACTCGCCATTTTCATTGAGTTGATTTTGGCAGCAACCTGCAGACTGTATGTAAAGATGGACAACGTGTCTCCACTTCCTCCCACTAAATAGACATGGTGGTGAAATATCCTGAATACAAATCAAAAATCTTCGCAGTAGCAATCTGAGGATGGAGCCACTATGGTGTGAATATATGCACTCGAACATGGGATGACTATATGCTTGGTATGTAAATAGGCAACAGGTTACTAACAAGTTCTGTCAAAGTTGTAACCTGCAAATGGACAAAGCATCAAATTATACAGATATATTATATTTTAGTAAAGTTAGTTTTAATAAGTTTTAAAAGCTGAAAAATAACACTGACATTCGGGCAAATTTGTATTAAATTATGCACAATGAATACACACTGGGAAAATGTCTATAGTTGTAAAAGACTGGCATTGAAAAAACTAAGCATACTCAGTATGAATGTGCGTGAACATTTGACTCCATCTCAAATACACATGAACTCATATTGTCACATAATGTGGATTTTCTTCATGTTTACTTTTAAGGAGTTAAAAACTGTGAAATTGTGAACATTTCTTAAATAGAACAAATGAGTTTGTCTAGTGGAAAACTGTGTGTGTCTGTGTGTGTTTGTCGCACACTTACGCAGGACATCTTTCAGGGCAAAGCTTATATAAAAATGTTAATGACATTTAAAGCATGCAAATATGGCTAGAGACTTTAACATTTGAACATTTTGTACGGCAGCCATGCACATCTCATAAATAAGCACTTCATTTGTTCTGCTTTTCAAGGGTCTTGTATTACGGAAGGAATAATGCATGATGTATATGTAATGTTATTTATCCAGCAGCAGTGGCACATTATTAACTGCATATTAATACTTGAACACGATTGTGTGGCCGTGCAAGAGTGTTAATTAGTGAGCGGAGTTAAGACATTTTTTTTTCCTACTGTTTTTCTCTTTGCTAATGGCAAGTGAGCTTTACGGAACAAAGTAGGGAGGTCTAACAAGGAAGTGTTGTGCTTAATCCCCGTGGAGCGCGCGGAGACGGCGGCCTAATCAGATCTGTGCTCTGCGGCTTTATCTCTGCCGCTGCTCAGTCTATTGCTCGATCACGCATTTCACTGGAGGAGCTCGATGGGCTGCTACTCTGAGATGGATTAATGACTCTCTGGACCATACGATTTCAGCTAAACTATGAGTCCACAAAGGAGTTTTTCTTTTTTTCAGCCAAACACAATCCGTCAACTCCTTCGCTGAACAGCAGATAATTGAGAAAAGGGCTGCTGAGGAGGCGTTTCCTGCTCTTCCTCCCCTTCCTGCTGACTGCTTATCTGAAGGGATGCCACTGATATGATGGCCTCACATCATACTTGTGTTGTGATTCTATTTCTCTCATTTAGGCTTCTTTACCACTAAACATCTGTTTTTTGTCTGCAATGGGTCTGGATACAATCAGCATTAAGTCATACTTACTATTATTTACAAATTAGGAACCAGTTGTGACAGTGATTTTATATTAAACATGACTCACCAATAAAAAAATAGACATCTATACTATCAATAGAAGGATTCAATTGAGCCAAACTGCATATACTCTCTAATTTTGTGTTTAAGTGGTATTAGATCTGGGCTGAAGCATCCTGCATGTCAGTGAAGGCCTCGTCACATCACTGATGCGTACATTCGTGCCAGACGCTGTGGAGATGATGGTTGAGTTGAGGATTCCTCCACCTTTGTCCTGCGAGACTCGCAGAACGAGACAATGGACCGATCCATTGGGAGGGCTCGGGAGGAACACTGTGTGACAGCGCCTACAGTAACAACTCATGACTCGCAATTCTCACCGCGCACACACAACCATCATGAATCAGCGCTTCCATGACGCACATCTCCACTGACACATCTTTGCATGATGGGACTGGATACTCGCACGCTGTCCTTCGATTGCGACGGACCAGAGAGTAGCGTGGCGGAGCATAAGAGACTCCGGAGAAGGGAAGAGGGATGACTTTTTTTCTGTCCCTCATATTCCTCATTCGTTCTTTTTTCATCACAAATGCCTTGTGTGCAGTGAAATATTCATCCACATAAAAACTTAATCACAGCAGCTTTAAAAGATTTTAAAAAGTAATAATAGTGTTAAAAGAGACCTGGAGACACATCCCTGTTGGTTTGGTGTGGGTGAAGGAAGGCTCCCAGATGCCAAAATATCCCTATGATGGAGCAGTGCTGTATGTTTCCCATGCTTAAACAGGCTCTAAAATGTGGGCTGATAAGTTACAAAGTTAATTGATTGCATTTGAAAACAAAATAAATAAAATCAGCATGAGGAGAGATAACATGCACCCTTGTGAAGAACTCGTACTCTTAAGTGGAGAATGTAGTAAGAACAATGTATAATGTCTTTGCTGTCACTCAAGGCGGTGTTAAGAGCTGTGGGCTGTGGTGCATGGAGCCCTCATTCACACTACTCCTGCCCTCTATAATGTGCTTCTGTCTTCTTCACCCGTCTCCAGAGTGCTGCTCCTCTGCCTGGACTCGAGTCTCCTTCACCGACTCTGATTCACTCTCTCATATGGCCCAGAAAAGCATAGCCTTCCATTTCACAAACTCCACATGGTCCCAACACTGGCCCATAGCTACTGACAGCTTCTCATTGTCCTGGTTTTATCCATAGGAATATACTATTTTACAGACATCAGAAAGAGACTCCCTTCTCCAGCAGATCGCTTGTGTCACTCCCCCCCTCCCTTCACTTCTCCGTTTTTCCTGCGCTTTGAATATAAATACATTTCACACCTAAATGGGGATGAGGAGAAGTGGTGCAAGCTCGCAGCTCAGGGTTGGGTATAGGAGCAGCAGGAGAGAGGAGGTGAGTAGGAAAGATTGCCCAGGCATCGACATTGAATCTTTTTTTTTGCATTCTCTGCCACAGCCAAGTGAACCAGAACCTGGAGAGTTCCTCTGCACAGTTTATTCAGGCAAACCAACATCTGCACTATATACACACAGTATGCAAATGAGGAGAAACCTGTGCAAAATAAATCTGTGCCTCATTGTGTGCACGTTCAGTGGAGCGTTTTTCAAAAAACAGCAATGTGCGAGCGTATCATAGATGAACTTCTTGTGTTTGCGGTTACAAGGATATTTCTGATCCTGTATCCAAGCCTCCGGCCATTCATTAAACATTGACTGTTATGTGCCATTATCATAACAGGGAGTGGAAAGACCTGACTGAATAGAATATCAAATGAGATTCCAGGAAAAATACAGGGGTTAGAAAAGAGGAGAGGAAAAGTGCATCAGTGTTTGAAGAGGCAACCAAGCAAAAGCGACAGACAGAAAAAACAGAACAGCAACAGAAGACGATCCAGTGTGTGTCTGAGAGGGAGAGAGTTATTCATATCGGACTATTCTAGGTTTTGCAACGTACATCCAGGAGTAATGATCAGGTTCAGAGTGTCCTGTGAAAACTTGGAAGATCTGGAGGGTCATGAATGGGCACAGAAGCAGGGTCTCAATTCAGAAGCTGCATTCTTTAGAGGACGTGATCTACAAATGAAGCAGTGTTCTTGGGCCACCAAGACAACGAAGGTCGAACCGAGACAAAGGCTTTCCGAGATTGCTGTCACAAGCTCGTCCTACCCTTATTGCTATTGCCTAGCAACAGAGCTGATGTTGTACACAGTGAGAAAGTTTTAATGGCCCCATGTCCGCGTTAGCTGTTCGGTACAGTTAAGCTCAGCTCAATACAGAGCAACCAGCACCTCTAGTTCTTAGAAAAATGGTTAATTGCTGAAGTGCAAGGAATCCTGGGATAGGTTGCACCAGAAAGAATTCTCTTATTGGATCCTTAGTTTCTTTGGGATAAAAGGACGCATTTGTACAGCCACATTTGAAGGAGTTTTAGAAATGAACAGTGAAGTCAAGTCTCTGTGACGCAATTGGTCTTCAAACGCAGCCTCTATTGCAAGTCCAACTGTCGTTCATAATACAGTTCTAATTCATTTCGTTCATGATCCTTCCTTAACATTAAAATATCTATAATCCATATTTTCATATGAACAATGTATCAAAGGACATGATGAATAATCACCTTCATCATCGTCGATTCCCCTCATGTGTTCTGGTTCAGTCCCCTGGCTCTCATAGATTTGTGTTGAGTCATAGCAGGCAGCTATTCTTAGTTTTTAAAAAAGCTATAAAACCTGATGTATACGATACCTCTGAGGGTGGCGGAGACCAAAAATGGAGCTAAAGTTATTGTTATCAGTTAAAGTTATTGGCCTTGGATTTGTCAGTTGAGAAGAGTACACTAAAAAACAGAGAGGCAATTTAAGAATACAACGAATGGCTATAGTTTAAATTTAATCAAATATGACCCAGTTTACCAATATGTTGATAATACATCTATTGATATTAGGTCCCTCCAGCACAACATCAGGTTATATTCTACTCATAGCCTGGATTTGTGCTTTTTCAGATCTTTGAAATCACTACATTGTCCATATTTGGGAAGAAATTGATCAGCTCAGGAACCGATTTCTTGCTCAAATTGTATATTTACTCGACAGAAAGAGAAACAGAGAGAGACAGAGATGAATAGAAACCCATAGAAAGGCAACAAGAGAGGAAAAATAGGCCCCGGTGTTCTTTTAGTTTAACTGGATATGAGAGGCTTTCGTTGCTTTAAAAAAAAAAAGATTTGTCAGATTCTTGACTTTGACCTTTTGCTAACAACCCTGTCAGAGCTTTCAGACCTGTGTGTGTGTGTGTGTGTGTTCGTGCGCGCGGACATGAGCTGCATTTCCCCATGGATGAGACTGATAATGGAGTAGTAGTGGTGTGTGTGTGTGTGTGTGTGTGTGTGTGTGTGTGTGTGTGTGTGTGTGTGTGTGTGTGTGAAATGTGTAAAGGGCAGGGCAGGCAGTTCTTCTGCAGTAATCCATCTTTTCTTCAGGGCTGAGCCGAGGAGCAACAGGCATCTCACGGGGAGGGGGAGGGAGAAAATACACTAGAGGCATCACTCTCACTCACATGAAACTACACAGAGGAAACGTTCTGCCGGCAGGAGCATGAGTTTTTCACAGCGAGAAACAAGGAAATAGAAGAGTATTATTTGTTTCATGTCCTCAGTTTTGTTCTTGCACGACTGACAGAACTACAGTTACTGACCCCCCCCCCCAAAAAAAACAACAGAGTTGAAAGTGATGTGTTAGTGGCGCATACATCTATATGCCACATTTGTCTCAGACCATTCAGTCTGGATGCGACACTTTAAAATTGTCGCACGTCCTTGTAAATGTGTGTCCATCCACTCGTGAGTTTGTTTGTGTGAAGAAATGACAGATACAGGGCTGGGTGTGAAAACAGGGGGAGCGGGAGCGGCTAGAGAGGCACATAGAGGAGAGCAAGAGCGAGAACCCTCGTTCACGCTGTAATAATGACAGAGCTGAGGCCGTGCCAATAGTGAGTGCCAGATGGTGCCCATCACGGTTGTGCCATGTCTTTGAAATGGGGGGGAGAGAGGAAGATCAAGAGTGGCATGTGGGACTGGGAAGCGCTGCCTAATGTGGATGATGTGTCATATAAATACTAATCACGTTAGAATCACACCCACAGCTAAATTAGATCCCTAAAGCTCTTCCACTAGCACCCACTCTCCTCGTTTTGGCACTGAGTCATTATCAGACATGATCAATAGATGAGATATTAAATGCTCAGCTATTGTAAGAAATATTTTCCCATAAACAAGTCTAATAGTATTTATGTGGCACCATTAGTGGTTATTATTTGCTCTAGTAATGGCAGATACATCATTTACTAATGGGTTATAGATCAGTTATAAGCATTGTTTTGGGGTTGCCAGGTTGTAAGAAATTACTTTGGCTCCTCCAGCATGAACGGGTGTGCTCGAAATGAATTAGTTTGCACAACGTGTCGTCCTCCCTTGTCTGCAGGCAAGTGTTAGTTGTTTCCAACAGCCACAAAGGCAAAATGAAAACGCTGCTGTAGACATGATTATTGTTCAGATGAGGATAATGGCGCACAGTTTTTGCCAGACTTGTATTGAATAAACAGCGTCACACTCGTTTGTACACACAGTAAATGTGAAAAGGTGTGAAAGGGAAATGTTTTCAGATGCTGTTCGTCGATCCCACAAGAAAGTCTGATGAAGCAATACCTTAGTTGTTGTAAAAAAGAGATTATATAATACGATAAACAACATGTTTCCACTTCCACCCATTGTCCAATGGCTGGCTGCACCTTGCAGTGTAGACGTTGTTTTTGCATCTTCGCAGTGGTTATGTGAAGCAATGGCTTCCAAGTAATCCTGCTACATGCGCCCATACAGAACATTATTACAGCATCAGATAACTAATTAAAAGCAACCATACATAGGGAAATCCTCTTTGAGAAAATTGTTGCATGAAATTTGACTTTTTAGTTTGGACCACGTCACAATTACTAACATGGAGGAGGCGGTGTAATAAAAACGTACACTACAGACAGGCATTAGAGGGTGGTAAAGATGATGTGACTTTACTTTGGGGAATTATGTGGTCTGTCTTTACATACAGTCTATGGTTTAACCCGACAGTCAGGAAAACATTCAACACAACATTACTAACAAAACGATCAAACATAAGATTTTTAAAATACAAAGTACCATAAATTTAAAATTGAATCATCCATCCATCCACTTGATTGCTTTTCTTTTAAGGGTCACGGGGGAGCTGGAGCCAATCAGATCGCCAGTGTATCACAGGGCAGAACTAGTATTTAGCAAATGATCTGTGACCCTCTTTAATACAATGTAAACACAGCTACACTACAGATGATCTTCTGACACAAAATCTATACTGTCTTGGCAGCGGTCGCTAAACAAATCTAAACAAAACACTGTTATCCTGCAAAATATGACTTTATATATTTTTGGCTCTTCAGTCATCCGCAAGAAAATAAAAACGCCCTCCCCCCCCAAAAAAACAATTGAGATAAACATTGGTTTTGATCGGTTTCCTATTTTCTGCATCTATGCACATCCCTCTTCACTCCAGCTCACCTTAGCCTTTAATCTTCATTACCCCTGGAGACTGCCTTCATCCGTCCTACCACCAAACGCTACAGAGTCAAAACAAAACACGCCCCTCAACGGAAACTATGAAGACGGCCTCGATACATTAGTGTGTGTTTATGAATGGCTACGACAGAGATAAAGATGGATTGTTTTTTTTAAATGGCAAACTGCCACCCTGCTGTCACACCTCCCTCTCTCTCTGTCTCTCTGATCTACTCAATAGCCACTCATCCGTCAGAGCCTTCCGCTTCAGCAGCTATCACTCAATACCTCTGTGGTGCTGAGGACAAGCAGGTACTATATGCGGGCAGCCGTCACCTCTTGCCTTTTAATTCACCTTAGCTGACTTCCTGTCCAGTTAATTTATCAGGATAATATGTAGGACGGTCAAATGAGGACTTACAAAACTTTCCCAAAGAGGAAAACTGTCCAGCGCTTTTGTGTCTATGCTCATCCATCACTGAGCACTGGATAAATATCCTTTGTGGGAGGATGATGAGGAAACAATCCTGGCTTGAGTTTTAGCACAGACTGGGTGAGCACACCTCAACACATATGTTGCACTAAAATTGGTCCACAACAGCCTCAGGAGGCCAAACAGTCAATTTTGGTCCAGTTTCCTTTAATACCAACACTCAGCTATATTTTGACTCACTGAGTTGTGTTTAACTGCACTTTAACACTAAAGCTGTGTTTATGCTCACAGTCACACTTTGACTGAATTGTAAAGGCATGTTCAGCAGTACGTGGCCCACAATTACAGGGAAGGTTAACCATGCCGTAGCACAAACTGTCGACTGCAGACATACTGTAAGAGAAGTTTAACATTAAAGCTGTGAGAAGTTTTAGGGCTATACCCACCAAGAAATCTCTCTGAAATCTAAGGTTTATTTTGCTGCTTTGTGCTTCATCCTTCATTTAGGAAGCTGTCACTCTCACCTTGTTTGGTCCGGACCTTTGGACTTTTCAGTTTAGTCAGAAACAAAATCCCAGGTGGGAAATCTGCCTCGGACCACGATCTGAACCGATGGATGACAACTTTGTCAGATCAAAAGAAATGGTCTTGGAGCGGATTTAACTGAACTGCGGTTCACTTTGTTTGCAGTATAAAAAACTCTTTTTTGCATGGTTTAGACTTTCGGCAGCAGAGACAGAATTAAACAATAGAAGAAGAAAAAGAACCTGAAGCTTGCTTGCAGTCTTCGGGTCCAATGATATCACCTCAGACAATACACGACCACAGGATGTATACATGTCAAACAAAACTCTTTAGTACCCTAAATTTCAACATGAAACCAAAACTAACCAGGTTAAAATCTGTAACAAAGACATGTACCTTGGTTTGAAAGCATTATGACCTGACTCTGCAGTTCCCCTCATGCAGTTATAGCATGTTGCTATGAACATAGTGGAACATTTATAGTATATTGAACTTACATTTGACTGATTAATGATCATGTTGCTCTCTGTTGTAAATAAGAAATACTTGATAAGTCAGTGTTGTGGTGCCACTGCCCACAGTGGAAACTGTTTTTCTGAAAAAAGTGAACTCTTATTTACAATTTTTTGAGAGGAACCCACTATTGTACCCACAAACAACCATACATGACATATTAATATTGCAGCAGGTCTACGTCTCACCTACCACCACCTCTTTTATGGTACATTTACTGATCTGGTTGCGGAATGTGTCTGACAGACATAAATATATGATAGCAGCATGCAGGCCCACTGAACTCCCAAAGTAAACTAGTAATGAGTGTGAATTCACAGTGAGCAGCTTTTTTCCCAGCGAGCAGATCCTGGGTGCTCAGCACTGCCAGCATTGCTTTTGGCTGCTGCTTCAGTGTATGTGAGCTTGTCTCATTTATACACTTTGTACAGCATCTTCCTATGGTGCAATGAGCCCCACTGAGTAAACAAAGCACTGAGCGTTAGACCACAGTAGCAGCTCAGGTCTTAAGCTGATGTGGACAATCTCTGATGGGACTGTGTGCTCCTGGTCCACATCTGCTTTTATATCTTAACCTCACTTGATCTTTATTATAACACAATTTGATGCAGAGGATTTTCTCTGATATTAAGCCTTCCATGTTCCTCGTCTCTTCTCTTCACCAAAGACAATTTTGTGTTATTTATTCATCCGCAAGGAGAGAAAGACAAACAAGGTGAGAGTCAGCACTGTCTCTCAATTTGCTGTTGGTTTTTGAAAACAAAGCATTGTGCAAAGTGCCAGAGGTCACTAATAAGGTCACATTTGTAAAATCTATGGGAGCAATTCCTATAAAAATGTAAATATTAGGCATTCATTATCCCACAATGGCAAAAAGGATGCGAGTGGTAGGACAGGGATGGAGGGAGGGACGGTAATATTAGGGCAACACAAGGTTAAAATCATCCACAACAGGTGTCCTTCTGTGTATTCTGAATTGCTGCCAAGAAGTTCAGCTCTTAGTAATGGAGCCAAAAGTACTGACCTTGAAAAATGCCAGATTTGTATCCGAGCACACATAGTTTCAATACAATATATTGTTGACTTATGCTAAGAGGTGTTGTGGCATAATGTGATCTGACTGCTGATGATGTGCAGTTAGGCTTTTAGCATCCTATGATTATCATAAATTACATCGCAGAGTCCAACCCTACCGTGCATAGCATAAATCAAATGATGATGAGTCCCTGAGGTATAAATAATGTGTACAGTGTCAGTATCTGTTTTTTTCTTGCTTAGTCAATCTCCTCCCAGCGATACAGACTCAAATAATACTTTGCCTTGTAGTTCTCGGCTCGTTGCAGACATCAATTTTAACTGGTTGTAGCCGGAGTCCACTATCTTGTTAGTGAAGCCCTCTGTACATCTTCAGGTTGTGATGAGATTTCTTGCAGACCTGTGTGAGCTCGATGAATTGATGTCTGGATATGTAGGATTACTGATTTCAGTGTTTTTCCTCCACAATAAAACTTCCTCTGGCAGCTCCGTGGCTACACTGGGACCCACCCTCTGTCAATCAGAATCAGTTTAAACTATCAGACAGAGCGAAGCAAGATGACTCAGCCATCTGTCAATAAAATGAACCTGACTACAACAAAAACTGAAGCTACACTGGCTGACTGGGTGTCCAGCTTGAAATCATGCCCTAATAATCTTATTATTTTTAGATCTAAAGCAATTTCTCAGGAATGCTCAACTGTCTGGAGCTAAGATTTTATTTTTAAGACTCATACTGACATTTACGATTGTGCCACCATGAGGTTAATATTTCTTTTGAATAAAATATCTCAACAGATGTTGGATAGTCATATAATTTACAGACATTTATGTCCCCTATGAAATGTATTATTTATAGCAATCCCTTGAACTTATAGTTCCAGTGACATCATCAGGATGTCAGAGGACATTTTTACATTTATCTTGTGCCAGTACCTTCTACCTCACACTAATTGCAGGGTGTTGAGATAGCATTTAACAACACAAGAACAGAAAATAGCAGAAGTGGCTCACAGGACTGTTTGCACAATTTGCCTTTGATGATACGTTTGAACAATGAGGATGTTCACTTGGCGCTTTCGAACTAGTGTCGAGTACTACGCCTGAAGTTGGTGATGCTGGTAATAACACCATAATGAAAATACCGTGGGTTAATTCATTTGCTGAAATAACAATATGCTGACGTCAGATGCATGTCCATCTACAATCAACTATACGGACATGTACGTTGGTCATACAAAGGTTTTTAGAGCACTTAGAGCAGTTTTTAACCCTTAATTGTAATTTGAAAACCAAACTAACCAGATACAATGCAAACAATGTGATAAAGATACCTGGTGTGGAAATTGGTTAATTGGTGGGAAAACATCCCAATGCAAAATCTGAGCAAATGGTAGTATACTAATCTCTAAAAGTCACGTGAAAAAAAAGACAATAAACCTGCTTAACCTCAACATGCTGGCATCGTTTCTGAGTGTGTTAGTATGCTGACGTTAACATTTATCCAACTCTCAGCTGTTTGATTTTGTGTTTCTGTAAACTCTTTGTTCGATGCTTCTGATTTCACTTTAGTGCTGTTATTGTCTTATAATCGAATCTCTTCTCCGTTTCATTGCTTTGCTAAATTCTCGGCTGGTCAATTGCACATACTGTTCGCTCCTTAAGTGATTCTCGCAGTGAAACACTGACTCCACCTGCTGTAAATGACTTCACAAGTATTGATCACTGCTTTTCCTCTTTCTGCTTCTTTCTACTGCAATATGTCTATACTTACAGCTAACTGATGGTGAAAGACATCAATACAACTCAGAGGGAGCATATGAACGTGTCTTTGAGGGGGATCGTTTATTTTTTCATTCTATAGCGTTCAATATCACACTGGTGCAAATAATATGTACATGGCTCAATGAATTACGATCTGATGCGAGAATCAATTGTTACATTCAATCCAATCTGTTTGCATCACATGGCTTCTCAAATCAGTGCAATCTGAATGTTAATGCAGGTGTCAAAGGAGGATTTGTAAATCCACTCCACAGCTTGGGACATCCTCTCAGAATAATAGTCTGAGGAGAGTGTAACACCTAAGGGTACAGCTTGTTCTCCTGAGTAGTAATAGAGATTACTGTGTGCATGTTGAGGGAGTGTGGGGGTTACATTCGAGGGGGGAAGTGTCTATGTATGTGTGTGTGCAAACATCCACCTTCATCTCTTGTATTGTGTGTTGTCATATGCAAGGATTTGTGGAGGTGTGGTACCTCATCACAGACGAACTCCACAGAGATTGACTGCTCGGGCAGCGCCTGCCCGAAATGACACGTTCACTTTTTTCTTTGAGGATATTCGGCGTATAGGAAGGGAAAATTGCGAAGATATATCGAGTTGATTGCCTCTGTGCTGCTATATTTCTGCTTAAAGTGTCTCCTCCGCCACACAGGACAAGAGATGGAGGAGAAATCACGATCTTGTGGTGGTATGAATGTTTTATAAATGGGAGGATGAAAAGATGATGAAAACCTGCTCAAACTCTGTGCTTATGTTATTATATATTTTTAAAAAAAGAAGCTTGTATCCAATCCTCACCTCTCATCCTCATTTGAGAGGCAGAAGGCTGACCAGCATGCAATTGTGTGCAAATGCATCTGACTGCAGAACAAGCTACAGCACTACAGACATTTACACAAGGAATTCTAGTGCTAATATCACTGTTTAAATATCAGAGTTAATTGTTTCCAATGGCAGTTCAATCATTTTTAATTCCAGGCAAGTGGTATCCACAAACTGCTGAGGTCACTGTGTCCCGCACAGAATGAAAATAATAAAAAAGAGATTCACTCAGTAAATCTCTGAGGATGGAAGAACGTGTGCAGGGTGAGGTCACGCGGTGTGAACGGATTGAGCGCTGACGAGTTCATGAGTCTTGCAGCAAGAAATATCAACTCCTCTGACTGATGTGTTGTTGATTTTGGAGGCACTTTGATCCTCCCACTGAAACTCTGACATTATACAGCAACTGCAGGACTTAGAGGGATCATATAATTAGAAATGTGTGAGGGCAAAATATGTTTGAAGACTATTCAAATCCTTTAGAGTATATTTACTCCTTCTCCCTCGTTGAAGAATTCAGGAACTGTGCAAATATTTTTTCATTTTAAAGATTAACTGCTTCACACACAATGTCTCCTACTTCACTGAGAGGTCCATTCTCGGTGTTTGTGAGGTGGAGGTTGTAAGTTTCATATCACACTTCAGTGGGTTGCATATCAGAGAGAAGACGACCGCGCACTGAGCTTCAGTGATTTTATTGCTGCCACACTCAATACCAGTGTCAGATGCATATTTACAGATATACACACTCAAGTGTTACAAAGGTAAATCTGAGTTCATCGTTTAGTTAGTTTCCCTATTGTTGATTTTTTTTTTTATATAACAATTTGTTTCTCTTTTCTTAGAGTTAGACTCTTAATGTTACAGTCTTTGTAATGGCTCAATGAATATAGGCCCATTTTATTTGAATCCTTACTCATTACAAATTTTCCTCTTTAGAGATTAATTAGTCATCTGAAGCCATTTATGGTGTACTAAAAGTACAATAAGAAATTTGATTGTTGTGTGTCGTCAAGTTAAATTAACTTTTTATGAATAGTTTTTCATTTAGTTTTAGGAGTCTGGAAAGTCACACTTTTTCAGAGACGTCCCCTCCTTATCTCCTGCACCTCAACGTGTCTTAGCCCCGCCTCCCACTCCGTACTATAGGCATAACTGGACATGTTCGCACAAGATACATAATAATTGATAGATCATTTACAAAAAATGGATTAAGAGAACTCAGCTAATCAAGTTTTATTTTCAGTTTGGAATGTCATAATGAAATTAGGGACTCTGAACTCAAGACATCTTTGATATCAGGGGACTGCATGTGATCTTTGTAACAGAACATTAAGTAATCAGAAACAGGGTTTATTGCACATACACATTTTTACACATACAACAAATTTGCTGTGGTGTGTTTTGTGCAAGGACAATTATAAAAAAATATAACAGACAATATAAAAAATATTATAAGCTCTAGAAAAGGGGATAGCAGAATTTGTTGTAAAGACTAGAAAAGGGTTGTGCAATATGAAGGATGATATTTACAATTAGTTTACAGCATGACAGTTACTGGTTACGGAAGGTTTAAGTATCACAGTCACAGGTGTAAACAAACCTCCACAGGTAAACAATTATTCTCCAACTATTGTGAAAACACGTTTTTTTTGGATGAGCTTGCAAGTTTGGGGGTCAACACACTACCACGACCATCCCATCCTCCAGTTTTGAAATCCATATTTCGCAGCACATCTCTGACCCTCATGGTCTGCACCAGCTATAAAACACACCTAATTTGCCCACAGGCAGGGCCTGAGGTGGGCTGTAGCCTACAGCCAAGCAGACGGGAAAGAAATGCGAGCAGAGGACAGAAGAGGAGCAGCGAGGTAAACTGTGTTAGGTTCACAGCTTCCTGCCTGCCACAGTTTGTGGGCTCAGAGTGCAGATAATTAAGGTTGAGAGTGGACAGCTCCCTACAGCGCCAGTGTGCCTTGATCATGCAGTGCCGTGGACCAGGGCAATACATTTTCACAAACAGGGAACACAGCAGCAGGAGCCACTGGGGAGCTCTATATGGAGCTGAGCTGTATGGTGAAAATTGGGGAATAGAGCTCTTTATTTACTCTGTTCATGTTTGGGCAGTAGAGACTCCGTCAAATGACTTTGGTACTGACTAGTGGCTCATTTTACGCAGCTCTGGAGGTTTGTTTCAAGCTGTGAAGCAGTCCCCACTGCCACAAAGAAGTTTAGTTGAAGTGGCTTTATTCCTACCTGCTTTAAATATTGCGGAGAGAAAAGAAGAAATCCTGCTCTTTGTACCCACTCACTTTTTCACTGTTTACTCTGTCCGCACCCTTTGCCTGCACCGTGCTCCTGTCTGGAGTTTGATGTTTCATTTGTTTTTGTGTGCATTAGAATACCAGTGGGCATCCACAGTGAAGTGGTTGACTGACTGAGGGAGTGGGAGTTATGAGGCCAGATGGATATGAATGTGAGAGTCGTCACTGTTCTCTCCTAAAAACTCCAGGCCCCGCGCTGCTGCTGCTGAGCTCAGTCCTCCTTGCTTCCTCTGCAGCACTTCTCTCCTCATATCGTCAACCGAGGGAGCCCTCTCTATTTCCAGCATCTGCGCTATGAAGAGAAACACCAGCAAACTAGGCCACTGCATAATAAGCAGGAATATCAGCAAAGTGAAATGAATAAAAAAAAGAAAAGAATCAGTTTGTGGGGAAGCTTATCCAACATGCAAATGTTGACTTAAGTAATTCAGCAGGCAAATATTGCCCTGATTATTATTATTGATTAACTTTACCTACAGCATCGGCTGAGGTGCATCGAAGTTCACATCTCATTTAAAGCCCTTAGCTGTATATGGTCACATGACTGACGATGCACCTTAACTCAACACAGAAAGACCCCGGGCGAACCAGGATTTGAATGAGCAACCTTTTTGCTGTGTGGCAACAGACCACTCATTCTTTACTTTGTAAACCAATGCATTAATGTAACTACACATCTAAAAACTTAGTTAAGCAAAACTATAAAACTCCTTTCAGCAAAGTATTAAAAGTGTTTGTTCTGCAGGAAAATGGACCTTATATATTATATTATTAGATTGTCACTGATGCAACAAGCAGCTGTTTGCCGCTGCTGCAGAGGAGCTTATCCGACATGCAACTGCTGACAAAAGTGAATCAGCGAGCAAATATTATCCTTATTCCCTTTTTTTTTTGCAGATGCAACCGTTTATTATTGCTTGCCTTTACCTATAGCTTCTGCAGAGGTGCATTAGAGTTCACATCTCATTTCAGCGGCGGAGCCCCTTTAGCTATGCTGTCATGTGACTGACGATGTACCTTGCTGACTTTTCGTTTCATGCGAGTGTCAGCTGCGGTCCTGGGATCCCTCCTGGTGCTGCACAATTTCTGTGATACTCAGCATTTTTGCACTCGATTCACTTTGTCAACAGCTTCATTATTGTCTACTAGGAAGTGACACATGCTTGAGCAGTGCTTCTCCTTTAATGATCTTTACACTAGTTTTTGGTTGTATTTTGTATCTCGTCAATATTTTTGTAACATTCCAGTGCCTGACAAAAAAAATCACTTTATTAAATAACAACATCCTAGCGATCTCTGACTTGTCCAGGGTGTACCCCAGTTCTAGCACTGTGTCTGGGCTCGGTGTCCTCAAAGGATAAGCAGTCAAGATATGGATGGATGTCCAGTACCATTATCCCTTAAACAACACATGGAAGAGCATGCAGAGCAAACCAAAACAATTAAATTGTGTAATGTGTCATATGAGATGACGTGTTCAGCAATGAATGAGATGTGTTCAGCAATGGTCCCAAGTCCAAGTCTCTTCTAGTTCATTGTAAGGTAGTGGCTGCTTGTTCCATTGAGAGAAATCCAAGTATAAACCATGTCTTCTGACTAAAGCAGTCCCTCACTCTGCAACAAATGAGTATTGCTTTTGTCCTGGTTCAATCAATTGTTGTATCGTTGTGGAATTATTTCCCACCACCTTACTGCCCAATAGACACACTTTGGGGCATAATGTGATATATTCATAAAACATTTTTTTGAAATCAATCATATCAACTTAAAATTGATCATATGTCCAATGTGCACAGATGCTAGCTATGTGTTTACTCTACCCCCAAGTTACCAGAAGAAAAATCAGTTTAAACACACACTTTACTCGATGTTTCTCTCTCTCTTTATTCTCTATCAAGTGTGGAGCACGACTTCCGCCTGCAGGAAGGGCAGGTCGTACGCACGTGGAAGGTGGGCGACCCTCCGGAAGGCTCACCGCAGCCCTCCACTCCCCAGCCCTCCACACCCCACCAACAAGACTCCCCGCAGCCGGTGCGACCCCCGGCCACCACCAAGAAGAACAGGAAGAAATGCTTCTGGTTCCTCTGAGGGCTGGAGGACGAAGATATTTTGATACTGTAATGCACTGCGTACTTTACAAAAAAAAAAACGACAAAAACAAATTACAAAGAATTAACTATGGTGGTGTAGAATGAACTGGAGAATTCAAATGGAAACATAAAACTGTGGGTGGAGAAAGCAAATGACAAAGGTTATGTTTTTAGCTGTTGGAGTTGATGGAAATGGTTCGACTGGAGCGCACATGTTGTTACTGCTCTTAAAATGCCTCTTCAGCACTCGCAGGTTTGATATGGTGCAGGGAAGTGAAAGTGCTGAAGTCAAATAAAAGCGAAAGTTCAGTCCACAATATAGAGGAAGCAATTAGGAGATATAAAGAGAATGTATAGAAGGGGGATGGGAGGAAGGGGCAAAGTGCAACAGGCAATACAGCCGAGACAACAGAGCATATTTATAAAAGATGATATTATTAGAGTTTATAGGCAAAGATGGAAAAAGACAAAGAGGAAAGATTTATCTTCATTAATGGACTTCATCAATCGGTCAGAACACCAGCTTTTATATCCACTGACATTTAAAAAGAATTATTATGAACTGTATTTAAAACTTTTAATATACTGTAATTGATTACACGTGTCTACATGCACATGCATCAACATATACATAAAAGAATTGATGAACATTTACATTCAAAGCAAATATAAAATGAGAAAATGGGTGAACTGAGTTCTGTACATATCAGAGCTGTTCTGCTTGGATGCTATATTTCAGATATGGATTACTGCTCTATAAAAGTATTTTACCACAGCTGGCTTGTGTGTGTTTCTGGACACTGGATTCAACATGTTTCAAGACATTATCAAGGACCTCATCCTCAGTTTCTTTACTTACGTATGCAAATACCTATAGAGCGCTTAAAAACATAAAGTAAATATACAGATTGATCAAGTATTTACTCTGCAGGGAAACTGTGTTTACATGAACACCAATATATCAAATATTGACCTTTTTCAGAATTCAGATTTTATTTAGAATATGATGTTTAAAGTCGCTAATAGAAGTAATTCCCTTCATATTCCTTTTTTCATGTCACAGCATATTCTGATTATGACTCGTAAGATTATGTCCACTACACGCTATAACATCCCAAGTTATTCCGCCAGTATTAAAACAATTAGATTCTACCGTACACACTTTTGGATGTTATTTTTCGTATTTTGCAAAAGCTACAGCCTTTTATTTTTTGGACATCATCATTAGACCTTAGTCACTGCAGGAAACTGGATTAGACTGTCAATTTTTAACCAAACAAAAGATATATAAATATCACAGCCGAAATTGAGTCAGGGAAGTGTCTCAGTCCTCAGATGGCGGCTCAGACAGCCCACTTTCCTGGACACTCCAGGGCAAGTCTCAGGAACTCAAGCCTCAGCTGTTTGATGGCTGTGAGAAGCCCCAAATATTACTACTTAGTAATTCATGACACACATAAGCTGCTTCTGTGAGGCTCTGAGGTGGCATGAGATTGCGGCCTAATTTATTCCAAACTTCGGAAAGTGTTAGCTCTTGGTTTTGTTTGCCTGCTTGTTTGCATTTGTGCGGCTGCTGCCAGCTTCCACTTTACCACAAACAGAGCAGTTGGAACCTATTTTGTTTTGGTTGGGGAGCATTATTGGAAGCGATAGGATAGTTTCAGGCATCTTCATCAGGCAGTGTATGAGTCCACGGCCCCCTTATGTCCCGGACTGGTAACTGCCACTTTTTCAAGCTGTGAACACACAAGCATGCATATGTACACATGAGCAGACGCACACAAACACGTCAACCTGAGCTCTCAATCCTGCTGTGCTGCACTGAGGTGTAGAAGTTGAAAAGCCCTCGCTGCACGTACCACTGCTTCATAAGCAACACATCTACACACAAACTCCGTCACACACACTCACCATCTCGCAACCACACAATTCCACTTCACAAACACACACACAATCGCACAGCTAACATATTGTTCTCAGAACAACATAATGCATTATCTCCCCCGCAGTTGTTCCTCTCTCTCTCTCTCACAACCAGGCACATGCTCGCTCCTAGTAGCTCTGTGTGCGCCGCACAACGCTGAGAGGAGTGTAGAGTTGTCAGTCATTAATCTGCTACAGCACAGCCTGTAATCCTGATGACAGAGCGGAGCGGGCTTACAGAGAGCAGAGAGGATCTGAGCTCAGCCTGGAGTGGGGAACAAAGGAGCCAGAGAAGACTGGCTTTGAATCCATAAAGAGAAAGGGAGTGTGCACGACTGTGTGTGTGTGTGTGTGTGTGTGTGTGTGTGAGGATTCTGGGGTGAGGTAGGTAACTATTCTGTCAGCAATGCTGCAGTGCTATTCAAGAATGAATGCTGGCAAACACAAAAGGGGAGAAAAGCTTTAACAGGGAAAGCAACCCTTCCTGCCGGTGTGTCACAGCGACACGTCGGCTAAATGGGCTCGGGTCCAGACTGGTCATTAAAGCGGCTCTGGAGAAGCGCAGCGGCTCGCAGAGAAGGAGAGTGAACAAGCTTTATTTTGAGGCCTCTTCAAAGAAACATCAAGGGTCAAAGTTTGCTCACGCAATTCAGCGCAACATCAGTCGCGGCTCGGCTGAAAATGAAGGAGAAAAAAAAATAACCATGTCTCCAGGCATCAACAAGCATGTATAATGGGCATGTGAAAACAACTACAACTGGCCCCGCATGCTGAGAGAGGAAGCGGCAAAGCTAATACTGCATGAGTCATTGGGCTCAGGCTGCTATAGAGATATTATGTTTCACTTTAGCACATTACAACTAAAGAGGTCATTTCACAGTCAATCAGACCGAGAAGTCATAGGTGCAGGAGGCAGAACCTGCACGCCAGTCCAGCAGTGAAATAATATTATTTGAAGGCTAATGCAGTAAATGATGCAACATAAACTGTGTCTTTTCTCAATGACTCAATAATGATGCTGATAAACAAGCCGCAAAGTTGCAATGATACTTGAAAGAAATTGCTTTTCTTTGATCCGAGATAGGAGCCTCATTAGTGGCCGAATAAAAGGAAAAAAATGGATTGAATGTGGACCAGGGGATTCGAATTAAAAATACACCCACATGCGTGTGCAAGGAATCATGTGCGCACTCATACAGATAAACTTGCAAAATGCCTGTGAACATCTTCTGGATGGCTCTCTAGATTTCAGGGGCATCACACAGACTCAGTGTCAAATTCAGACGGGAAACACATTTTTGGGAAATACCAGAAAAATACCAGAAAAAGCAGGATGACAATGTCCTCATCAAAAACAAGGTTGCTGCATGTAAAACCATGATAAATTAAAAACATATGTCAAGTAAGACAGATATTTGGGAATATTGAAGTCCCAGAATGACTCACTCTTCCCCATAACTGAAGATAAGGTGAAGCAGCCTTGTAGAGAATAGCCCCGAAGCACAATATTATCACTGAAAACTACAGGCAGAGACATTCCCACAGTCAAGGTGAGTGTACTGCCATATATTCTGACCAAGGTGTATGAAGATCTATGTTGGTCTAGTTTGTAGTTACTGTAGAACTACAACACAAATTGTGCATTCCATCAAAACATTTCTCTTTTAAGTGTGATGTTAAATTAATGTTAACATTATTAAGATCTAGCTTGGACTGTACATCGTATTTGAACATATTTAAGATTTGGTCTAGATCATGTGATTCAAGTTTAGATACAGAAACCCTGATAAAAACGATGTGGCACAATCACCAGAGCTCAATCACCAGAGCTCAACCAATTTGAGCGACTTTAAGTGCAGGCCTCTTGTGTGTACTTGCTCTTATGTTGTGGCCCTGACAGTGATCTGAATCCGGAATAATCCATGTGGACAAAACTTAAAGTCCACACAGGAAGACACTGTTCTTTTGAGGGTTAAGGTTTGGTTTGAGGGTTCAGGTTAGTTGTTATGGTTAACATTACAATAAGGGGCTAAGAAAAGCATTATATCAATGAGTGTCCCCACAGGGATAGTGGAACAGGACTCTCTCTCTCTATGTGTGACTGTGTGTGTGTCTGTGTCGTGTCACTGGGAAATTGTAAATAATAAATTAAAAGGTACCCATTTCCAGAAGACCCGCCAAGTTTCTGAGTCGACCAGTTTAATAAAATATGAGCTAAATTCTCCCCTGCCACTGCTGTCACTGATGCAAAAAGGGGCAATGAAATGTAAATACATTGTGCCTGGGCTGAGAAACACTCAGAAACACTGTGGACCTGAGACTCCAGCTGTGGAGAGGATGAGCCCATGTGGAGGCAACAGGAAAGGTTGAAAAGTCTGCTGGATTTGTCAATATGCTGCATAGATTTTAATTAGCTCTGGACATTTTGCCTTCACAGGAAACTTAGGAGTATAGGCAGCAAAGAGTTTAAGAAAGAGTGGGATGTTTGCAACAAGGGCCCAGACCGAACTCATGCTGGAGGAGGTTCAGAAGCATCAGACGAACTTCCCGAATGTACATAATTGGAGCTTGGAGGAACATCAACATAAGGTCTGGGCGAGTGAGTGAAGTTTTTAATGTGTGCTCATTCCTCATATGTATTTTCTAGGATATGTGAGCTGCCTGCATTCATGCCCCAAATGTAGTCATACAGAAGTTAAACTAAAAGTGATAGTTCACCCGAAAATGAAACTTCACTCATTATCTACTCACCACTGCAGATGGAGGTAGTGTTTGAAGTGTGAGTCCACACTTTTGGAGTTTCAGGGGTAAACAGCGTTGCAGCCAAATCCAATACAATTGAAGTAAACCACTTCTTCCAACGTAAAAAAACAACAGAAACAAATATAAAATGACTCCACCATTTTTAGGTGAACTATTCCTTTAAGGCTGAAACATGCTTCTCTATTTCTCTCTGAAGGCCACAGGCAAATCATCATCATTTGACCTTTTTCATGTGGCTTTTACTTTTATACTTAAACTCCTGGAGCTTTTTTTTTTCTTTTCATTTCTTTTTCAAACTCATCTCCCAACAGGAGGTGGATCAATCAGTTAGTGTTCTTGAACCTGGAATTAGGTATTGTTCAGAGCTACTTTAACCCTGAAAAAAAATCACATAGTTCTTTTATCTGAAGGTGGCCACTCCTTTAACACAGCAAAGGTGCTGATGTAGAGTGCACCAGCGGAAAAAAAGGGTTTATCCAGGGAAGAAATTGAATTGGTCTCAACTTTTGCTGCGACGCAATGCAGCACCATCCAGCAAGGTGCTGTGGTGGCCAATCAAATCCACATAATCCTGGTACTTTTGATTATTTCCACTTTACTAACTTTCCAGAGTTCTAAAATCCTGTGTCAGGGTTTTATAAACCTCTGTCCAGAGTCCAGAATAAGTCTTCACACTCATGGGTGTCCCAAACTGACCTTGTCTGGTATTTGAACAGATCCCCACAATGCAAACCGTCACATTGTTTTAACCCCGATATGATTTCTGTCTAAATTATAGACTTTGTATGAAGATGTTACAACATGTCTCCTCTTCCTCCCACTCTCCAGAATGAAGCCAAAGTACTGCAGATATAAGCGCTGCCATCTTGCTCATTTGGAGCCAGAGTCTGTGCAGTAACAGGGATGAAACCATGTTATAGAGGTCCCAGCAGTCAAATAAATTAAAACCAAAATTTCCCAAAAGCACAGACTGACCCTCACCATTTGTATTTACCGGTGAGTTTTTTCAACCTGCAGCACTAGGCTATAATCCATTAGCTGTTGTTGGCCAGGCTGACTCAGAAAACAATCCTGACCTGACCGATCCCAGAGAGAGGCTTGAAAAGTTTCTATGTAAAACTACATTGCAATGGTTTCTGGAACTAAAAACTACAAAAGTATCTTCTCACATGTGTCAAAACCTTGAATGAAACACCAGACAAGTGCAAAATGTGGAACCTAAAGTCGACATATCAGTTTATCACTTCCCCCATACTCGAGTGTATACAAGATCTGACAGTTCACAACAAACAAAGCAGCTCAATCCAGACTATGGATGACAGTGTTCAGAGCATCAAAATATGAACTTTCTACCATCACATGTCATGCGGCAAAATGTATGAGGCTGAACACTGAGTTTATAGAAGAGTGAGACATTTTGAACTAAAAATAAATAGAAGTTCATGCCTGTGCTGCCTGCAGGGCAGTCAGTGTGCTCAGCAACACGTTTGACAATCATTTTCAAGGGATTGTGTCACTGTTTGAGAGGAGCTTTCTGAACATGAAAGTCAGTCTCTCTGAAGACACCTTAGATAACTTCAAAGTCCTGTGAATGCTTTGCCGAGAGGTGCTCTTCCTTTGTTTTGCGCAGCCAGTTTGTTGTCTCCTCCATTGAGGATTAGATGATAGACTGTGAGTACATATTGCATCATGGACTGTTCTTTTTAATTTACGATTAAAAGGTAACCGCGGACACTGAGCATGACTTAAAATGTCAGAATAGTCAGACAGCTTGGTATCCAAGAAGAAACTTGGAGAAATGGGATTTCTTATTTTCTTTAGCAAACTTAAGTAAATAATTCAATTCTATTTCTATAGCATAACATACATTATCTCAAGGCACTTTACAAAGTGAAGTCGAGACTTTAATAATTGTAGAGCAGCCCAACAGTTCCCACAAACAGAAAACTTATTTCAAATTCTAAAATTTAGATTTTACTTTTATTTTCTACAGTTTACAATTATCCTTCTAATTAGACCACGCTGATTCACTTTATTGTCAAGAATATATATAGACAAGAAAATGTTGTTTGTACCGTAGACTGTTAAGAAAGATAGATGACATGAAGTTTCCCCAAAAGTGAAACCAAAGCATCTTGAGTGTCCCCAGTGGCTGGTGGCAGTGTAGTTCATAAACCGGAAAATTATTTTTTTCCCCCCGATATTTTGAAAATGGTCCAGCGCATGTATCGCCAGGACCTGTATATATGGTGGACTATTTCTTGGGTGGTCGTAAGTTGCTGGAGTCATGTTATGTCAAATACTTCACTGCTGGAATGTTAACACAATAAAAAAAACTAGGTTTCGCTTAAATTGTTAAGTGGATTTTATTATCTGGTTATTGTCTGTTGGCTGTAACTGTACATTTAGTTAAGAGATCATATATTTATATAAGAAAGTGCCTTTTCCAATGCATCTTGAAATATTCTTTTCTTTAATTATATTGCTTATAGTCATGAATATTTGACGTGAAAGGGAAATATTTATAGTGTGCTTTGAAACCAAATCCGTGTTCAGGAGCTTGAGTTGAATAAATCTGATCAAAAACAACAGCTGCTGCCTTATCAGAAATGATCAGTGTTGTGCTGACTTTTATTTCCCACAGCATTAAATCAGCAACAAGAGGCTGAGGCGTGTAACTCCTCTTAATTAGCATCAGATCCTCCGACAACATGCAATATACATCACATTATGAACCTCGTCTAGCTGCCACACATACACCGGGTCTCAGTGGCATTATTCTTTGACTAATGATGTGGCATTAATTGAAATTACTGTCCCTGAAGATCAGTGTCAGTATCTATCTCCAAGTGTTGGGCTGGAGCCCATATTGACATCTTAGCACAATTCACTCAAAGGTACCATTTTGGGAGATTTCCATATCTTTTGTTTTTTTTTTATCATAAAGCAAGTGTGGGTGATTATATACATATAACAAATATGTAAATATGGATGTTTCATTTTGTTTCAGTAAAAACAATATTATAGTGTGCTAGTGTCACTTTGAAATGTTTAAATAATACATTTTTGTGAGGTTAAAAATATTGGATAGATGAATCGGTGAATAGAAAGATAGATGAATAGATAGATAGATCGATCGATCGATAGATAGATAGATATTAGTAATGTTTCAGTGCCATGACAGTCATTTTCTCTGGGTTTAGTCTTATGTAATGAGATACCGGCAGTGTTTCTTCTGACATAATGAATATTTAACTAAAATTAACATACAGGGACATATTGCATCACATTTTCTGCTAATCCTCCTCCAATTCCCATTACTTCCCCGTGGAACGTGGTATTGTGGTGTCTGAAACATGCATTAATAAGCTACGCTGGCACTGGATGTCAAGTTGAGATCAACTTCCTCTGCACTGTGATACAATATGAGAAGATGAATAGAGCTCTTCAGCTTTGTAGATCGCACAAAGGATTTCACTTTGTTCATCTCCTCCCCCAGTTTCTCCTCCAGTTTTCTTAACAAACGTTCTTCACTAATAACCGCATGTAAAACAAGTTGCATTACCAACATGCACTCAAGTAAACAGTACAGTTTCCAGTTTTCATGCCCTCTCACACGCTCACAGCTCAAGTTTGATTCATTCACTACAGTCTCTTAAAAATCCACATGGGAGAAACTCAGATTAGATGAAAATGTTCAAATACTCACCTGACTTTTGCCCTCAGTTATTTCCCCACGCTCAGAGATATAAGCAGTAGGGAGATAACTTTTTCCCCCTGTATTTATTCTTAGCCAACCAATAAGCAGCCTTTAATAGACAAGTCTGCAGACATTAGTCAGGGTTTAATCAAGTTAATGCATTCTCCTGCATTTTGGGCTGAAATAAGTGGTTCAGGTGTTTTTATATTTACAGATAATTCTCCTAATTAGATGTTAAAACTGATCGTTAATCAAAGATAGTGCAGTGCTCTTTCTTAACAAAGATATAAATAAATCGTTGCGTTTAAAAGGGTTTTTGTTCAAACATTTTAATACAATGTGATCACTACAGATTTTAAAAAATCTCAATAAAGCCAGGCTAGCGATTAGAGTCATCCTATTGTTTTCATATTTCAATATGTAAACTAAATGCTGCAGATGATTTCTCACTTCACAAAATGCAATTTATCACCACTCACTCACCATTCTAGTGTTTCCCATCTGTGTAGAATAGCTACATTAAAATTTAAGAATATCTTGATGGTCTTTTAAAAACACCCCGAAGGATTTTTTCCCCTGATTGCTTCAAACTGACCTAGTTAAAGCAGTAAATTTTTATATGCAGGGATATCGCTTCACAATACACTGACTGCTGTGGTGCCAAGGCGCAAGGCATTCGGCCAAAACAATAATAATGAACTGCCTTACGGCAAATATTATTTTACCACCCAAAATGCTTAAAACATCCTCAGGGTTCGTGATAAGACTTTATATGTGCATTGCCATTATATGTACATTTATTGGGGGAACAGCAAATCTCTCTACTCGTGGTTTGATGCTGTTGTTGTGGATTAAACAAGATAAAAGGTTTGTCCAAGAGGAAGTAGGTTGTTAATGATGGGACAGAAATATGTTCTGGGCATCAAGGCTCAAAAACAGAAACTCTCCATACACTTACTCAGACTTCATTACTGAGTGAGCTCTGAAAGAACAAAAGTCTTATACTGAAACAAAATAATGTTGCATTGCCATCAGTCAGTTTTTACTCTTCATACTCATATTGCGTTCTAATCAGTGTGGTAGAAGAGCTGAGGTTGTAAGGAAGGAGGGTCAACACATATACTTGAGAGCTCATGGGATGATTAATTAAAGATGAATTATCATTTCACTATTATTAATATTTGTAATATAGAGAAACTGCAATTCATATGAAATCACCTGAGACATTAAGATTGTAAATGTCTCAAATTGACACTGCAGTGCATCTTAGTGCCTCAGAGATAGTACTTTACGTTTTGTACTTTAAGTACTCCCTTTATCGTATGTGTAGTAGGCTTTTCTATTTTAAGTTTTTACTTAAACGTATTTGAAAAGTCAGTTACAAGCACAGCTGTTAAACAAATGCAGTGGTGTGAAACGGCTTTGTTTCCCTCTTAGATAAATATAAAGAAACAATGAAAAATGATAAAGTAAATACCAAAGTGGTTCAAAGTTGCAGGTTACCTTAAGTATTACAATTAAAACTACCACTTAAGTCCAGGAAAGTTTTAGTTCTTTGTTATTATAAACAGTATGTGTAAACAGGAACAACTTTACTAAGGTGGTCCTACAGAAATACATGTCTTTATCAGTATTATTGTTGTTAAGGGTAATGCAGACTATTTAATGAATGTTTATGTATATTATTGTTAGGACATGTATCCACGTGGTGTGTGTTTGTGTGTGTACCTCTCACACTTCCTCACACAGTCAGGTCATTGATGAAAGTTGCTCTCTCCTGTTGTGTGTGTGTTGCGGCTCAGTCTAAATGCAGATGAGGACGCTGTTTTTTCGGATCGTCATCATGTGTATATCTGATCCGTGGCTGCCATGTTGAAGCAGTCACTGGATATCAGGTTGTTCCCAGTGAAGGAGTCAAGTCTTCACGGGTTCAGCTTCTCCTTCCTCTCCTGCTCTTCACCTCCTCTGTTTCTCTGCAGCAGTTTCTCAACAGTTTTCCACCATGAGAAACATCCCGGGCTGCGTTCAAGCCGCATGACACACCTGGGCACCGACTAAGTGCTGGGAGCCTCCACACCTGCGGCCATGGTGCGTTCACTGACGCTGTGTTTGTTGGCGCTTTTTCAGCTCGGTCATGCCAGAGTCTACACCAACGACTGGGCAATTAGAATAAGAGGAGACTTTCATTATGTGAACAGAACTGCAGAGAAATATGGATTCACCAACATGGGTCAGGTACGTGTGATCCCCCCCCCCCCCCCCCCCACACACACACACACACACACAAGCTGCAGACATGGACACAACAATCTTTTGCATTATTGATTTTTAATTGTTGTCTTGTTTAATTCTCAGTCTATCTCTGTTTGGTTTGGACTAAGAGACATCAGCAATAACAGCAAGGCAACAAACAATGTGACAATACACAGGAGTAATAATATAATAATAATTATAACAATAATAATTTAATAAAATAAGCTTTATTCGTATAGCACTTTTCTGAACAAAGTTACAAAGTGTTGCACAAGAGGATAAAACAATAATAACAATAAATAACAGTTAAAATAAATGTAATATATTGAAATCCACTTTTTTATGATTAAAAGTCTGTAAACATATGTTTTAAAGAATGATTTAATTACAGGTAAAGTGCTGACAAGTCGAATTTGCTCACATAAGGAGTTTCAGAGCGTCCTGATCGTCAAGCGTGGTCACCCTTAGTTACCTGCCTTGACTTAAAGGAACTGTTGGAAGCAAGTGTTAGTTGGACGATATTAGATTACAGCTTGGAGCACAGGGGGTTTGTAGCTCCTTAATATAACTGTGCTGAACTTTAAAAAGAATCATAAAATCCATCCTCAATTGAACTGGCAGCCAGTGAAGGGAGGCAAGAATCGGGGAGATATGGGCCTTTACGCTTGGTGTTGGTTAACATGCAAACAGCGGAATACTTAACTAGCTAAAGCTGAGACACTAAAGATTGACAGGAGTGCAGGAGTCCAGGCGTGAAAATAAAAAGACTGAATAAGCCTTTCTATCTTTTACAGCTTAGCTGATTGGCTGAAAATCACAAGATTGAATCTGATTATTGCCATGGGCTTCAAAGTTAAGTGCCATAAATGACATTTTGTGAAGATTTCTTCAAAATGTTTGACTGTCAAAGTATTTGGTTTATCTCAATTATATAATATCAGTTCAAAATATAAATAAAAGGTTATAACATAAAGCAAAATGAAGTTGGACTATCATCCAGACTCAATGTGGTCTCTTTTACGGCGTCATGGAGAACTTTTTATGTCAGAAGTCAGCAGCTGCTCATTTACATTACAAGTCTCTGAAACATCCAGAGATGTCTTTTGTTCTCTCATCTCTTGACCTCCATCTCAGCAGCCTGACCTCAACAATATAATATTAATTATACAAACTGTTAAACTCTGAAGAACCATCAACCAGTGCTTTATTGCCATTTCAATTAGGGTTGCAAAGAATTTTGTCAGTGCTCATGTACACAAAAGAAATAAAAACCGAAACCAATCAGAGCAGACTCGCCCAATGCACCGGCAGAATGGCCGAATAAAAAATGGAATCAATAAATAATAAAGAAAATAAATAAAACCGGAGCAAGGTTTAGAGGCCAGGCCCATAAAATTCAACGCACCCGCTCCCTCGGGACAGGTGCTGTAATGAAAGTTGCAGGTCTTGGGTCTATGTGTCACTGTGGGGGAGATGAACCAGAGAGACACTTTGAAATAAAAATAAAAAATAGACAGAAATCAGAGAGCAAATTTCCCGACAGGAAGCATCAGGGAATAAATTAAGACCAAACTTATTCTTGTCAGTCCCAGACAGTGGACAGCACAACATAAATTACACGGAGCGTCTCAGGCCTCTTAATAATCTGCCAACATCATGGTGTTAAAGGCACACACACAAATGTATGACACACATGAGCAGCAGTGTGGCTGAAGTCATGTGGCTCAGGTTACCTTCGCCTGAAAAACTATCACAGGTGTCATGTAGCCACTTGAATGAAAGACGCCAGAGGCGGCTTCATAATTTAACATGATGTTTAGCACAGTGACGGAGCAGGATGAGCAGCTCTCCTTCACTTGGAAACAAATTCAATTAGGTGATTTTAACGTCTGTTTCAACAGATTGGAGACCTGAAGCGTTATTACAGATTTCGCCATCAAGAGACAGTGAAGCGCTCCAGTGTGTCCAACGAAGAGGTGACTGTTAGCGTTGCCAAGGAGACCAAGGTATAGTAATGGGATACGAGGATTGGGAGACTCTGCTGGATTATTAATCAGCTGCACATCCCTCCCTACCTACTGATACAAACACGTGAGCACACACACACTCATATGTGTTGGCCCCTCTTACACAAAAACACACACTCCTCTCCGTCACACGATGGACCAGAGTGTCCAGTGTTACACATCACATCTAAATGATAAGATCCACATAGAAGAAAGAAAAATGTGCTCGGAATAAAAGAACACATTCAAAAAGAAGGAACACTTGTAACAGGATCTGCTGCACAGGAAGTGTTCAGGATGTTCAGGGTTGTGATGGGTTTGATTTAGATAAGCAGCAACATTACACACAAACTTATTTATGTATATTTAATTTAAAATGTGGTGATATAGATGCACATATAAGAACCCTGAAGTGCAGTGAGGCAGCACTGTTGTTAAAGTGCCCAATAAAATATGTATTCATAATATATTCTGTTTTATAGTCAGACCAATTTGCAGCAACAAATATCAGCTGTATTTCAATCCTGACACCAAATGTTATTTTCTGGAAGGAATTATGTTTGGAAACACTAGAGCTAACAGAGCCCGTGGTAAATTACCAAAGGGCCTGCCAAGATAAGAAGGTTCTCTCTGGAACGACGGTGGCTGACTGTGAGCTGCTGAGGGAGGGGACGTCCTAAAATGTCAGAGTAAATTTCAGACATTATTTAGATAAACCATAAAGTTTATATAAAGATGGACAATACGTCTTCATACGTCTTGAAGCCAAATTAACCTGCATATGAACCCTGTCATCGAGCCAGAGTCTGCGAAGGAACCAGACAAATGAGCACCTTAACATATCAGTGTGATAAGAAGTACCTAAAATGACAGAAACCATCTTTGGAAAAGATTTATTGAACGTGGACTTTTTAATTTGGTCTATGTCCCAGCCACTAACACGCAGGAGGAAGGATTTATGACCTTTACTGCTACCAGCCAGATTGAGGTGCTTTGGCTTCACTTTTGGGGAGCAGTGATGTCATCCATCTTTATACAGTAAACAGCCTCTGAGATAAACTTTGAAATCAAAAGTCATGGTGTTATCTAAATGAGTAGGATTCATCCTCTGGGAACCATGAATGTTAGTAATAGTAGTAGATAGTTGGTTGAGATATTTCATTCTGGACCAAAGTGTCAAACAAATCATCCAACCAACTGACAGACCTACACTGACATCCATTGGGCCATGCTGCTAGCTACACGCCAGTGTAGGAGGGTTGGATCGAGGGTAGCTGGGCTTGGATGTAGACACTTGACATTTAACGTCTGTGGGGTCGACCGTACTGAGATTAGATGCGTGGGACTTCCCGCTCGTCTGACACGACCAAAGAAGCATCTTGGATGAGAGGTGAAACAGCTCCAAGCGTCTACAGCCTCGTACAGCTGCCCTCGACTCAACCCACCAGTGATTACCATGACCTGGATGACAGAGAATCTACACAGGCTAACAGACCGTGTGGTTCCTTTTTAAGGTGGAATGGCTCCAGCAGCAGGTGGTCCAGAGAAGAGTCAAGAGGAACTCCAGAGCAAGTCACATCTCAGCAGACATGAAACCCAAACGCCCTCCCGCTGCCTGGACTCTGTCCAGCCACACCCAGACACTGCGCTTCAATGACCCAGTGTGGAACAGCCTGTGGTACATTGTGAGTCAGATATTTTTTTATTTTATTTACTAAGCTCCTGTCTGAATCAAAGACACATAAACCCAGACAGACAAGAGTTTTAAAATAGACCCCAGTTCATTCTTTTACTCCCACGGGCTGAATTGGATGTGCCACTGTTTGCTCCACAGCATTGCAGCGGCGAGGCCAAAGGCTGCCTGTCTCACATGAACATCGCGGCGGCCTGGACGAGGGGCTACACGGGGAAGGGTGTGGTGGTGTCTGTCCTAGATGATGGCATTGAGAGAGAGCATCCGGATCTGAAGCCAAATTATGTAAGTGCCCCGGGATGGGACGCCCTTCTCGGGAAGGAGACATTAATCATAAGCAATTTGGCAGAGCTCTTGGTGCAAGAGCACAGAGCTGAGACAGATATTGCAAGGCGGTCGAGGCAGAGCATTTGGGCCAAAGGTTTGGAAAGGCCGGCTAAGAGTATTGGAATGGACATTAAACGTCTGATCCACTTAACTGTGGAGTGGACTGGTGAATAATGCTCTTTGTGATTTGCCTGATACAACAGAGACAGATAGCTTCTGGCATCTTGTTATGTGCCGCTACTAACTATCCATCTGTTTCAGGATCCTCTCGCCAGCTATGATGTGAATGGACAAGACCCAGATCCCTCTCCGGATCACTCAGGCGACGCTGATAACTCGTGAGCACTTCTTATTTCTAGATTTCTCTTTCGCACCTGCTTTTCCATCTCCATTTTCAACTCGTAATTCAACTTTTAATTATCGCCAACCTCTCCTTTCCATTTTCCCCCTAGTAATTACGTGCATATATGGATATGCAAATTCCCCAGTCTGAATTCTGTCTTCTCACTGGTTTGATGTAACGGAAATAGCCTGTCTTCTCCTCATGCATATGCATCTAACCTCATGTTCTGATGATCTCCTCCTTTCTCCGAAGCCATGGGACTCAGTGTGCAGGGATGGTTGTTGCCACTGCGAATAACTCTGAGTGCACGGTTGGAGTCTCTTTCCATGCACGGATAGGCGGTGAGTGCATGTGACGGCATGAAACTAGTGCGCCCAAGGACTTTTGGAGGTCAGAGTCTTATATATAATGCTCTCAAACATTTATCATCTGCCCTCTTCACCTGTAGGCATCCGCATGCTGGATGGAGATGTGACAGACATCATAGAGGCCCACTCTCTGAGCTTCAGACCTCAGTATATTGATATTTACTTAGCTAGCTGGGGGCCAGAGGATGACGGAGCCACTTTGGAGGGACCAGGGCCTCTGACTCATCTCGCTTTACAGAATGGCGTCAAAACAGTGAGCGGGAGAGAGAGCGAGAGAGAGAGAGTTTTTGTGTGAAAGAGAGGGGGGGGGTGTCTTGTTGACTGTGTGTGTTTGTTTATGTCTGCGTCCTACCTGCGGCTGTATATTTACTTCAAGGGCTTATCGTTCTCTCCTCATCAATCTGCAAATATCATTAATAAATTAATCACTCTTTCGGCTTCCTCCAATTAATCTCAGGGCCGACAGGGGAGGGGCTCTGTTTTCGTCTGGGCTTCGGGGAACGGAGGGCAGAGAGGTGACCACTGCTCCTGTGACGGCTACAGCAACAGTATCTACACCATCTCTATCAGCAGCAGCACTTGGCGTGGAAGCCGGCCAGATTACCTGGAGCAGTGTGCCTCCACGCTGGCGACAGCTTACACTGGTGGAGACGCAGAGGAGATGGTGAGTCTAGGCTGTGATGAACACAAGGAACGTCTTCCAAATATTAACTAAGATCCAGGACCCATCTTCACCACAACAAGGATTAAGGCTGCTCGTTCCCCTTCCAATAAAGCCATTAAGTCTTTAATGAAGATAGAAGTCACTTCCTGTTACTGTTATTGTGTGAGGCGCTCATGCTTCAGTCTCGGTCTGAGGAGCAGTGTTTCTGGGTTTATTTCTGTCATGATGAAACTAGAGGTTAGATTCCACATTCTTGTCATTGTGCACACGTACAAAGACAGTGACATGCACTTAGCCTGGCATTAAAGCATTAGAAGAGCATTAGCATCATTTACCACTACACTGCAGGACTGAGTCAGTACCACGGAATAAATGATAATATAATGTAAATTGGATCATATACAGAGATGATATGATAAAAAGTTCACTTGTGCACAGAATGGTGGAAGTGGAGCTAAACGAAAGCTAGTGAAATAATCTGAGTTGATCAAACTCAAATTAATTGTTTATTTTTGTCTATATTCAATATTTTTCTACTTTATTCAATGAATAACCTTTGACTTATTTAACTCGTAAACCTCAAATGACCATATAATATTACTTATAACCCAAATAATCTTTTGGAAACTTTAACAAGTTTTGCATGGAAGTTGTATCTGTGTGAAACATTATTCAATATAATGAATATTAACTCTGGATTAAATGATGTTTCTCCTTTAAGGGACATTTCTATTTTCCTACAAGTTTTCTCTATGAGCCAGGTGATATTTGAAAATGATTCTATCATTAAAGACTCATAAATGAAACATTTTATTAACCTACCATGAAATATGTAAATCTGAATAAGTTATTTATGCTAAAAGTGTTTTCAGATGTTTTGCCTTCTTCCTGCATCTCTACTCTGCATTCAGTCCTGGTCATTGATGTGCAACAATGCAAATAATCAACTCAATTCCTAAATGATCTCATACATTGAAATACATAGAAACACTGTAGCAAAATCTCTCTGATCCTACAATGTGACGACTGCAACCCGTCGACAGATAACGCTGGGCCTGCAGCAGAGCTGTCGCTGGGCTCAGTCTGGCTCCTCCCTCTCTTCCTCCATGGCTGCAGGTGTCATCGCTCTTGCTTTGGACGCCAAGTAAGCAGCTCTCACACACATAAAATCCATACATGCAGGCACAGTTTCAAATCAATGCGTGTTCCAATTGATGGGGGTGATGAGAGTATGATGCTGTGCTCCGTTTGACCTTTTCTCAGCCCCTCACTAACCTGGAGGGATATGCAGCACATTATCGTTCGCACATCAAAAGCTCATCATCTCATTGCTCCTGACTGGGCCGTTAATGGAGCCGGATACGAAGGTATTATTCCCATCAGATTTCTGCAGAATTCCCCTCCTCTTTTAGAGGAGTTTAGAGAATGTGAACAATAATCTTTTTGACGCAATCATCTCGAAACTTCTAATAAAAGAGATGAGCAGAGATAAGCATATTTTGGTAAATTTTCTCTCAGACCTTTTTTTAAGGAGACTATAAAACACTGAGCATGAAACTAATGAGATCCTGTGAGCAGAACAGTGATAAACGCTGAGAAAGTCCCAGGAGTGTGTGAAATCTTTTTAAAGCTGCAGTGTCTTTGAAGCCCCATCTAATGTGCGTGTGTGTCTGTGTGTCAGTGAGCCACCTGTACGGCTTTGGCCTGCTGGATGCTGAGGGCCTGGTGAAGGAGGCTGAGCGATGGAAGCAAGTTCCCTCGCAGCACGAGTGTGCAGAGGAGGCTCCCATCCAGCCGGGCAGGTATCACACCAAGAGATCTCTGCTTCCACTCTAGGGCTTCCCTCGAATCCTCCTCTTTTATCACACTTTATTTATGTCTCTCTCACTTCTCACACAGATCCCTCTCACACTCTTTAGGCATCACTTTCTTTACACCACCTCTCCCTGTAACTCTCATGCTTCTCTGTTTTCCGCCTCCTCTCTTCTCTCAGCCAGCGTCTCTTTTATTCTCCTCTCCGTCTCATGACAGAGCCATTCATCCAGGCTCGGTGCTGACGTCCACCTATGAGGCCACGGGCTGCTCCACCGAACCCCGGCAGCAGGTTGTTTATGTGGAGCATGTCGTCGTTCGTGTTACCATCACTCATGGCCGTCGCGGCGACCTTTCTATTAAGCTCACTTCACCTTCGGGCACAGTGTCGCAGCTGCTAGCTAACAGGTAACAGAGACCGATGTTTCCTCCAACAATAATCATCCATGCCCTGGTAGCTTCAACACATGGTCTCTACATATAGTCATCATGAGTTATCTTTATTCAATAGGCATCTATTTAAAAAAACAACAACCTTGAGATCCTTGATTTGGCTGCTCCATTTTGATTAGACATCTGCTGGACTTTTTTATTGATGGGAAGGCGGTGTAATAATAAAGCAATGGAGGGCAGGAGTGCATGAACCTGTTAAATGTAACCATCGGGACGATAAATGACATATGAGTGTCATTTATCTTTATAGCCACTCTAGAGTGCAACGCAGAATCCTTCAGTTTGGCAACTTGTCCCATTAGGGAGATAAAATGTTGGATTCTGGCAACTACTACTGGAAAAGTGCAAGAGCTCTCCTCACATGGTGTTTCAAAGGGAGTGTGTGTGGCCAAATGAATTTTTAGCATTTTTCTGCCACTTTCAGCAAAAATAAACCACAATCTAACATGTAGAGTGCAACAAAGTGTTGATAGATAATTAAAGCACTAACTTGCCATGTGCTTTTGCTCATGTGCCCTACTTAAAGCTTCTCTATTCAAATTTTTTGATGTGTGATCTGAAACCTGCACAGAATCATCACGACTCTGCAGTTCCCCTTAACTCTACAGAGTGTTTTGTGGTCTTTCAGCTCGTTGTTTTGGTTTTAGAATTTGCTACGCTACTCGTTCACTCTCTGCTGTCACCAATTTAATTTCCAGCCACAACAGGTTTAAAAAAAAGTATAAAAACCCACTGCACCCTACCTGCTCTGCACCAAACAGCAGATAATCACATTTCGCATCTAGCTGGTGAACACAGTGGAGCATTTAGCAGCTAAAGAGCTTGGTATTTCCCTCGGGAGTTGGAGGAGAGAAAACAGAGTGAATATTGAATTTAAAGTTGTCGGGTGGCCAGAAACATGACTCCAAATGAATGATAATGTCTCTCTGTATTTGTTGGATGTGTAAATAAGCATCTGTTTGCTAAACACTAAGGCGATAATGTCAGTCACTATGTTTACATGGACACCAATGTTCTGATGTTAACCAGGTTCGGACATTAGTCTGAATAAGTCACTGTCATGTAAAAATATCTTAATCTGAAAAAGGTCATACTTGAAATAAACAATAATCAAATGAAAACATGACCTTAGTCGCATGTAGAAATATATACATCCTAATTGCAGTACAACATCCTAACTAAGTTTTCACAGTATTTCGCAACATCAACATACATAAGAATATGAATGGAATATACTTTTAGTATTTTATGTAATAATTATTTGGAAAAAAACACAAAATCAATACTTTTGGTATTTATTCCTACACTTTGCTGATAATCTTCTGTTAAATAAGTACAACTGGATGTGGAGGTTTTTTTAAAAACAGAGCATTTTTACATTTCTACGCCTTATTATTTTATTTAAGTAAAGGGTGTGAATAATTCTCACTGTAGTAGTAGTATTAGTAGAAGCAGCAGTAGTTGTAGTAATAAAAAGGATGTTTGTAGTAGTTTTAGCACCAGTATGATTATGTAATGTTTCGTGTTAGGCCTCTCGACGACTCAACAGAGGGATTCCACAACTGGGAATTGATGACGACTCACTGCTGGGGGGAGCAGGCAGCCGGGGAATGGACGTTGAAAATCAAAGATACTCCCTCTCAGAAGAGAGACAACGCTGAACTAGGTCTGCTGTTACTCTTCTTAACATCTCAGTATTACAAAACAATGGCATTGAAGTTCAGCTAGAGCAGCAGCTAAAATACAGTCCAGGCCTCGTGGGACCGACCTGTTATCTCGCCCTCTTTCTGTTGCTCTGTTGTTTCTCAGGGATGCTGAAGGAGTGGTCCCTGCTGATTTATGGCACCGCAGAGCAGCCGTACCCCGCGCATCGTGAGCGAGCCCGATCAGCGGAGATGCTGACAGATAGTGACCTCACTGAAGAATACAGTGGTGAGTCATGTACTCAGAATAACGCTCTGACTATTCAAACAGCAGCTAAATGTACTTTACTGTAATGGAGATTTACAGTGCATATTAGATTAGTTAGTAAGCTCTGTTAAAATCGTTTTTCTATACAATTGTCCAAATAAACGATGCAGACATGAAACTATTAGTCACAATTGATTAGCTGACCACTGATTTAATAATAATTAAGTATCCCAGCAATTCTTAAGGAAATTTATTTTTAAAAAGCTAAATATTCTCTGATTTCAGATTCTAAAGTGACAATATTTCTGCTTTTATATGTGATGTATCATTTAGCATCATGTTTGTTTCAGCAAAACAAGACATTTAAAGCCAATATTAATCATAACAATAATAATAATCATCAGAAACTTTATTTTTATAGCATTTTTCTTAACAGTGTTACAAAGTGAGATTAGAACAAGATTCATGAACATGAGCAGAGAAAATAGATTAATTAAAACGTTTTATCATCAAATAAATTAATAAGATTAGTCAGTGTAATTAAAGTCAATCAATTCTAAAAGCTTTCATAAAAATAAAAGTTTTTAGAAGGGATCGTCACCTTTTTCTCCAGCAAGTTTCTGCTGAGTTGTTGTACTTTATCAAATTAATTAGTATCGAATGAATCATTACAGTAAAATATCAGAATCAGAATAAGCTTCATTTGCTATGGCTAAGGAATATGACTTTGGTTTTTCTGAGAATAAATAAAGGATACTTTATATAAATATAAATATAAAGGTGTAATATAGTCAGATCCTAAGTTGTAAAACTAAACAAATCAAATGAATTACACACAAATCACTGAATGCTGTGTTCGATGTGAATAAGAAAAATACAAATATTCACTGTGTAGGTTGGTAAAAACATGTGAGTCCCGAGGCTAATGACATCAACAGGAGCTAACTGGAGTCAAACCTGGAGTCCAATCAAAGAAAGCCGACTGGAGGTTTGGGTTACAGCTACTTTGACTTAAAAACATTCCAACGTTTCTAGTTTGTTATTCTCACGAAGCCTCAGCTGATGTGAACCACGGCTAAAAAGAGATCTCAGAAGACTTCTGATCAAGAATTGGTGATTTGCATAAAGCTAAAGGGTAACAGAGTTTAGATATTCATCAGTCCACAGTCGCACAAATTTAAAGTTAGCTCTAAAGGCAAAATGCAGAATGCTCAATGAGGCAAAAAAAAAAACCAACTAACCAGAGTTAAAGCTAAGGGCTTAAGGGAGCTGGTGAGCATCTCTGTTCACGACTCCATCATAGGTCACGCACATACTGTCATGATGCGTGGTTGCAAAGAGCAAGTTGGTCATAGCACGACACCTCAGAGGAAGCTGCTGCTGCTCAAACAAACTCCACTGTTCGTCTGAAGTTTGTCAAAGAGCACCTTGACACTCACTCAACACTGCACTTCAAAGTAAATCTGCTACAGAATGACTTCAGACACAGAAAGTCCTCCTGTTGGACTCGGAGCCCAGAAGTGAACCCGGCGGAGACGCTGTGGAATGAGCTCCAGAGAGTCGTTCACACCAGAAATCTCCACAATATGACTGAGCTCCTGAGACCCCTGAACTAAATGTGCAGGTCTGAGCTGCAGCTTCCTGAAGTTTCTTGTTTGAAGTCATTGCTGCCAGAGGAAGTTTGACTGGTGATTAAACTCAAGGGTTGACTTATTTTTTCCACTAGTGAAAGTTTAATGAGCGTGGAGAGACATGAAAGGTTATACATGTTTTTGTGTTTTTCAACAACATAGACTATATAAAGATGGACGACATTGAGCCAAACATCTCCATCGCCACCTGGTGGCTGGCTCTAGAATAGGTCATAAACACTGCCTCCTCCATGTTATTGGACGTGGACCAAATTGCATTTTTCTTGAACAAACATCAGTGCGATAAGAAAAACCTAAGATGACAGAAACCATCATTGAGAAAAATGTATTTGATTAGGTGCTTTTATTTTTATTTTTTTGGCCCATGTCCCATCCATCAACAGAGGAGGTGGGGTTTATGAGCCAGCCACCAGGGGGCGATTGATATGATTTGGCTTTACTTTTTGGTAGCCATCATGATGTCTACCTTTATTTAAGGTCTATTATTTACACTTGTGAGGATCAGATCACATTTTATAATCCTTTATCAGCAGATCAACACAGATTAACATTATTTTCTAAATTCTTCAGTTATGTTTTATTATGTAGATCTGAAACTGTGTCAGTGGTTTGAATAACTCCTCTGCTGTTGTTATGACGCTGCCGTGACTTTGTGAGCATTTGCCCTGACAGGACCCTGCGACCCAGAATGTAGTGACGATGGCTGCGAGGGGCCGAGCCCGCAGCAGTGCGTCACGTGCTTACACTTCTTTCTCAAGTTCAAGAACGGCACAAGGTTAGCATGTTCGCTGTGAGTCGATCCAGACAGCAGTGTACTGTGTCATCAGGATGTTGCTGCAAAGCAAATGGATCAGTATACCGCAAATAAAATATGTTGTTTAGTCCACATGTAAAATTGTAACAATAAAATGTTTGAATGAGCCTGATTCATAATTACAAGAGTGAAAATATAGTTTCCTCCACTCTTATTTAGTCATAGCTCCTGTCATCTGTTTGCTTTGGTCTGTGTCTGTCCAACAGGATGTGTTTGTCGGAGTGTCCCAAGGGATTCTGGGGTGACCGCCGGCGTTGCAAGAGGTGCTACTCCTCCTGCGAGAGCTGCACCGGGAGCCGCAGCGACCAGTGCACTACCTGTCAGCCTGGTCACCACCTGACTGAGGGGACCAGCACCTGCACAGCCGTCTGTGGGGACAACTACTACCTCGACCATGGTTGGATTTCTGGCTTTAAAGAAGTGTTCTGTCACATTCTTTTTTTTTTTGTAGTCATTAACATGACACTAGAAATATCCTTGAGTGAACCTTTAAGGATTCATGGCTCACCAAAGAGCTTTTTGGATACAGCTGTACATGCCTGCTAATGATCAGTCAGTTGTTGTAAGCACAGTTGATGGCTGTGTGAGTGAGATTGATTCATTGCTCTGATGCGTTCGTCCCGTGTATTGTTTGATTTCCCCACAGAAGCAAACATGTGCAGGAAGTGCGGCGAGAACTGCGTGAAGTGTACCTCCTTCAGCATCTGCACAGAATGCAGTCCAGACACAAGGTGAGTCTCTCAGGGATGCTTGAATTAAGTGCTCGGTAAACACTGCTCCTTTTTGCAGCCGCTGACAGACAGCGCCGACTCTCTGTGTACACACTCCCTCTGCAGCATCATAACAATTAGAGAAGGTTACAGCGCTGTATTCAAATCAGTGTGTCATCCTTCCCTGTTTATACACAGCTCAGAAAAACAATCTGGATTTCCATTTTTGCAACATCATCACAGGAAAGAACAAAACATCTCAGACAAATTCACCATATTGTTGAGTTAGAAGTTACAGTGCTCGGTGACTCAGTCCACCAAGTGCTTGTGGTGGTGTGCTGTGGGTTGGAAAACTAAGCCCGCAGTCGAAAGGCAATGAGTCATCAGTATGGTGTCACATGATTGGCTGTGTGTGTGTGTGTCTGGTGTGTGTGTCTGGTGCCACATGCTCTCCCCGCCCTCTCCAGTCTGCAAGGGAATCGGTGCCAGCGGAGCTGCGAGCCCGGATTTTACCACGACAGGCAGGGAGGCACGTGCGAGCCCTGTCACAAGGCCTGTGCTACCTGTGCAGGTGAGAGCAGAGCTGGAGGCTCGTAAACTGTGTGAAAACCTCTTAATACACTTAGCAATGATGAAAATACAACATAAACAATAGTGCATGGTGCAGTAAATCCAATATCTTGTGCAATATTATATTTCAAAATATTTTAATATAATGTGCATTATCCCACATTACTCACTACTTTATCATTTTATTTGTACTTACTGCCCTTTTAGTCAGTGTCATTTTCTCATTTCTAATGATATCGAGCACTGGTTCTGCATAGCTCTGTATACACTTTATCTATTTCAGTTACAGTACACTTGCTCTTTTATTTTTATCTCCACCTTTTTCTGTATTCTGTTCTACTTTGCTCTGTGCTGTATTCTTGGAGCAAGCCGCCAGAAGATTTTCCTTCGGGAGTAATAAAGTGCTATTATCTATAATCACCTTTGTTTTCCGGCTCTTGCGGTGTCAGGTGCAGGTGTTGAAGCATGCAATCGTTGTGCAGAGGGCTACTTGCTGGAGGAGTGGAGGTGTGTGTCCTCCTGCAGTGCGAGCTTCTACGCCACAGAGCCAAGCCCAGAGATAGCTGATGGGCACAGGATATGTAGGAGGTGAGTTCACTGGTGTGTGTTCAGTTGTGGGTGGTTTGTTTATCTGCTGATGGCAGGCCTTATTCTGCTGGTTGGCTTCTGTGTGTGTGTGTGTGCTTGTTTTCAACCTTGCCTTTGTTGTAATGCGTCAGTGTGAGTGTATTTTTTGTGGTCACTTTGTGTGGTTGCGTGTTCAGTCTCTGTGCTCCACTCCTCAGGTGTGACGCCAGCTGTCTCACCTGTGTGGGGCCGAGCCGGGGGAACTGCAGCGGTTGCTCCAGCGGTCACAGGCTGCAGGAGGGAGTGTGTGTTGTAGACACTGTGTGCACAGACGGTCAGTCAACCATCATCATCATCATCATCATCCTCGTCTCAGATAAATATAGTGCAGCCCTTCTTACTTCTCCAACTTCTCCAACTGTAAAACACAATTTTTCCCATTTACTGAATTTCTGTCATCTACGAAGATAAAGGCTTTTTTTATAAGTGACATTTCAGATCTATATATCTCTCTCTCTATACAGTATATATATATGTATGTATGTGTTTGTGATGTCATACGTAAAGTGAGTCAACCATAAGTCAGCTGCGTTTATTCTCAAAAACAAACATGAAGCTGTGCGCTGTACACAGCTTCCATTCTTTGGCATCTGACATTAAGCCCACTCCAGTGCCTCAGATACGTTATTCATTCCTGAGTCAGCACAGAGTTCTCTTGCTGTGTGTTTGTCAGGAGAGTACCAGGACAGTGACGGGAAGTGCCACACGTGCGATGCAACGTGTCTGAAGTGCACAGGGCCGCGCAGCGAGGATTGCATCAGCTGTGTCTCTTCACGGTGAGCTGGACTCGACTTATTTAGATCCGGGGTCAGAGGGGAAATAATCATATCCCGCTGAGTCTCTGAGTAAAAAAAAATAGTTTCACCAAGATGCAGAGTAAAAAACATTTATATTCAAAGATGAATTGGTACTGTAAAATTCAAAGACAGCAGTAAAAAGATTTCCGAATGAGATTTTGTGTAAATAATTGAACTGTTCATGTTATTGGGCTCTGAAACACAATCTAAGATTTTTCTAAATCATTTACAAAGAGAGGCCAATTACTTTTCCCAACATCCATACACAGTCCCTGATTGATTAAGGTGCACAAATTTCAGTCATTCCCTCTTGAGGTTGGAGCAAAACCATAAATCATTGAATATTTTTAGAAAACTGTTCCTTATTCAAGCACATTGTGTATTTAAAAAACAGGAGCACTTCAGGGTTCAGTCAGATTTCAGTTTGGGCAAGTGCCCCCCTGGTCCTGACCCTGGAACCACCCCTGCTCTATTTTATTAGTTTTATTTTCCATCAGAAATACTAAAAAAATAACAAATGCTCTTTGGGCAAGCTTCTTGAATGAGATGATTTCTTGCTATGAGATGTATAATTAAATACTTAATACATTTGGGTTTGAATTTTTGGAAACAAGAAAAATTTCTTGACGTCACTTTGGGCTCTGAGAAGATGTGATGGACATTTTATAGACTAATAATAAACTAGATCTCAGTAGAGCCTCAGCTGAGAAACAACATTTAAAATTCACTAGATGCAGATTTTTTTTATCTGAAAACATTACACACACTCATAAATATCCGTCCTCTAAACATGCCTAATTTTGTCCACTGAGATCCATATGTTATTCCCTGAGAAATCAATGAAAATGTTGATAAATGCCCTATCACACACTATTAAACGCAGTGAAAACAAATTGATCTGCCTCCTGATCTGGATCCACACCGACATTTGATGGGTTCTTTTCTGACACCACATCCTTCCACCAAGTTTCATGATAATCCATCCAGGAGTTTTTACATAATCTTGCTTACAATCATACAAACCAAAAGAACAAATTCACTGGGTGAAGGATTAAAGGCAGATTGCTGCTAATGAAAATCTGTATAAGTTTCTGCCCTGACAAAACACAAATGTACTTTCCTCTAAAAGAAATGTGACACTCCCTTTAATTATTTATCTATAAATAGAGAAAGAAAATGTCGCCCACTTGAGTATGAATAAGACATAATGTTCTGTTGCTTCTACATAATTCATCAGAAGTTAATTTAAATAACTAACAACTTATGATAAAAGACAGTCAATGGCTGTATACAGAGTTAGGTTAGTGTTACTGCTGTATATACAGTATATCAACAGATTGCTGGTTATTTTATATTTCAAATTCAAATACTCCCCACTCCTCTTTCTCCTCTCCCTGTGTCAGTGCTCATCTACATCTGTGTGCCCCCTCCACATGCTGGGTTGTTAATGAGCTCAACACATTTGCATTGACATAATTCATATATGTTGATTTTTGTGGTATTTGTAATTAGAGTAAAAAAAAATGGTTTTGATGTTTTTGTTGTTGTCGGCTGCAGGGCTCTGGACGAGGGCGTCTGCGTGGTGGAGTGCGCAAAGGGCAAGTACCAGTCAGGCGGCCGGTGTCACCTGTGCGACCACACCTGTGCCACCTGTACGGATGCAGCGCCTGCCAGCTGCACCAGCTGTGACACTGGTGAGGGAGGGAAATCAGACCGTATGTGTGGTGTGTGTGTGTCTGTGTGTGTGTGTGCGTGTGTGTGTGTGAGAGAGAAAGAGAGAAAGCGAGAAAGAGAGAAAGAGAGAAAGGGAGAGAGACATGAAGAGAAAAATAAAAACAGAAGTTATGTACAAGCAGGATTGGTTAAATAATACACTGTACAGTTTGGGTTTGAAAGAAATAGTGAACTTTTTATTTTAGTTGATTTATGTCTCATAATCTCCTGCCTGTAATTCTGCATATTGCTGATCATGTATATTATTTGCTGTTGTGGGAGATAGAGATAAGTCACTTCAATGGTAAAACGGGTCATAATCACTCAGTCCATGAACGTTCTATTGTACAAACAAGCTGATCCTGCTAAAATATTACACACACACAGCAGCGCACCACAGATGAGTAAATATACTGTATATGTGTATATTCTCCCTCACAGCTCTGGGGTCTGCAATGAGGTTGCTGGGATTTTAGGTGTTTCTGGGGCACATCACCATGGTAACTTGCACATCTAACCTTCTCTGAAGCAGGTTATGGTTGAGATAACAAATCACGCCCACTGACCAATCAATTCTCTGTTAAAATGACCTCACCATTCTTAAAAGATTCCTCGGAGCTTGGGAAGGTCGTGAGAGGGTCTCCAGAGAGTATTCACTGATAGGAAACCCCCTTTAGCTTTCCCTGACAGTTTTTAGGAGTGACCCTCATTATTTCAGAGTGCACGCCTGTGTAGGAGGTTTCCCTCCTGTCTACAATTGTTTAGTTTTTTTCCTTTTGGCTAGAGGCAATATGAAAGTGATTTCATTGTGCTTTTGTATATGAATATCCTCCTACAACAGAGACTGTTGTCCAAGAGGCGTCTATGTGATGATGCTTCTAACATGCAATAGAGGCAAAGCGCTGGCATACAAGTAGAAGACACCAACGTAGATGTCTAGAGTTTGTGGTGATAAGAGCTGACCACAGTGTGTGTGTGTCGTCCAGAAAATCACGTGATCGCTGCAGCGTAGTTAATACGTAACTTCCTGCCTCTGCCTGCTGCACCTCTCGATATGTTGCTGTTATGAACCCGTCTGTGCTGAGAACCTCCCGCTGTGTTGTGCATGTGCGAAAGGCAAACTCTGGGTAAACTCCGCAGCCAATTCTACGGATTTTACCCGCAGGCCATGTCTGAAAACAGCTTTAGTCAAGAACTGTGCCTGTCGGATGTTGCTGCATCTGAAAACGATGCTCATGAGACAAGAGTGAAACAGTTAAGTTGACGGCTATAAAACCTTAAATATTGATCTGAAAGATGATAAAATGAGCCAAAGAGGAACTGTAGAGTCATGTGGTATTTTCATCTATGAGTGACCTCTTTCACATGATACAGAGTCATTTCATGCATATTAATACAGAAATGTTGATTTGAGCATCTAACGTTTAAACGACTGACAATAATTATTTTTCCCAAGGACGATTTATCATATTCATTTAGCTCAATGATAAGTTGAAGCTTTTGTTGCAATTAACTGAATATAAAAGAGGAGATCAGTGATTCAGTTGTCAAACAGAAGTGCACTCAGTAGAGCAAACATATGACACAAGTTCTTTCCTGGCCTATTCCGCATCCTTCCACTAAGTATCGTGGAAATCCATCCAGTCGTTTTTTTGCGTAGTTCTGTTAACTAACAGACAAACAAACACAGGCGAAAACATAACCTCCTGGGCCGAGATAAAAATAAATATAGCTGTAGGCAAACCAAAGCTAATCATGAGCAGGAAGTTGCACAAGCTGAAGTTCAACCACATATCATCATCGCTCTTCTTCACGCCACGATTTGCTGTTTTTCCTGCAGATAAGTTTGGAGTGGAGCGTTACCTGTATAAAGGTCAGTGTCTGGATGCGTGTCCAGAGGCCTTCTACCACACCAAGGAGAGGAGCTGTGAGCCGTGCTCTGACCACTGCCGGCTCTGCACCAGCCCCAGCCACTGCCTCAGGTGTAACTCCTCCTACTACGTCTCTGATGGAGCGTGTGTGAAGCTGGAGTGTGGAGAAGGTAAACAAGGTCACAGCATTGTTTACTCTGTGAGTTCTCTCATATTTCAGAGCCGCAGCATCAGAGACGACCTTGACAAACACTCGTCTCACACCTTTACACCTTCCACTCTCGCTCACATTGTTTCTCTCTTTGTGAATGTGTCCCTTTTTTCCTCAGGGGAGGTAGAAGATCCGGATTATGACGACTGCATGGCGTGTGAGGAGGGCTGCAGCAAGTGTGTCCTGTGTAAGTCAGGGCTGCAGCCACAGTACATTCATTTTGTCCCTAAATGAACGCTGCCCACTGACCGAACTCTCCTCCCAGCGTGTTGCCAACCATGTTCAAGGGTTTTTCCTGGTGGTGCCCTTTTTTAAAAAGTAGAGCTGAGTTTCTTTGTCTGCTTTCAACAGATAACCCCAGGCATTGTCTGTCCTGCACTGAGGGCTTTTACAAGTAAGGCTGTGTGCCTCGCTGTCGCCATGTGTGATCTCGCTTCTATGCACTCGCTCTGCCTCCCAGTTCACTGCAGAATGAAAAGACCCTTTTTTTGCTGTGGAAGTAGAGTGGATTTGTGTGTGTGTGTGTGTGTGTGTGTGTGTGAGAGAGAGTGATAGAGAGAGAGAGAGGTACAATCACAGGTATCAGCTGCTCTCTTTGTTATCAGTTTCCAGGATGGCTGCTACAAAAACTGCCCAGCTAAGACGTACAGCGTGGACCAGGAGATGACCTGCGTCCCGTGTGATGACAGCTGTGTGAGCTGTGATGAGCATGAGTGCTACTGGTGTGAGACGGACCTCTTCTTATCAGGTAACACCGCCCCACTGGGTCAGGACATGGAGTCCTGAAGTATTATATTACAGCGGTGAAAATACATTCTTCACTTAGGTAAAAGTAAAATATAATGACAGGAATTGACTCCATTACAAATTAAAGTCTTGCACTGAGTTTAAGTTCAATCTAAGTATCAATACTGCAATGTACAATCATTTAAAACATTTGCATGTTAATCATGAAAAGATCTGTATTGGCTAAAGAGTTCGGCACTTGTGAAAGGTGGACATGCAGTATTACTAGTATAATAGCTGTACTATTTAGTGCTGATGTAAAATAATGTCAGTTGGTTTAACAGTGGTGCTGTCTGCAACTTGCGTACCAACATTTTTACCGACTTGAGGTGACATTCATGAGACATTTCCTTGTCTGAAACAAATTTTCCGATAATTCCGACACCACATGAACGTACAATATCTCTACTCACTCATATTTTTTTCAAAACTACAAACGCCAGATTAATCAGGATTTTTTTTAAAGATATAATTCTAACATATACATTAATATTTCCTGAAGACCTATAAATAGACTCTGAAGTGTAAAATCCGTGGTGCTCTTCTAATAAGTGAAGTACAAGCAGCTAAAATTGTGGACATGCTCAGCTAAGTGGGTTACACACAGAGTTAATCTCAGAAACGTCTCCTTTCCATTCCCAGAGGGGAGGTGTGTTTCAGTGTGTCCCGATGGTTTCTATGGTGACGAAGACACCAACGACTGTGAGGAGTGTCACTCAGACTGTGTGACGTGCAGCGGCCCGGAGGACAGCGACTGTCTGTCATGCGAGGAGGGGGAGACGCTAGAAAACGGAGCATGTGTGTTTGACCACAAGGTCTGTCCCGTTAAGACCTTCCTCACCGGTGAGACTAACACTTACATATTCCACTCATCAAACGTCTGCCCATAATGAATCAGGGACTTGGGCACTTTCACAGGGCCAGAAAATAAATCTTGGAGGGTAATTGGTCTGTGTGCCACCGTCCCTGAACCCTGTACCAACTTAAGTCGTCAAAACAGACAGATGTACTGAACGACGGCCAGATACGGACTTTGAAATAATTGACTGTATGCTGAACATTTAGTTCCCCCACAAGAATAAGTTGGACAGACCTTAAAACAACATATGGTGATTAGTGGGAGGCAAGACATCTTAATTAGAGGAACTAAAATAACTTTGAGGGAAAGTACATAGGTTAACTCGAAGGTTGGAAATGAACATGCAGAATTAAGTTATTCTTAAACTTCGAACCTCAGCAAACACAAAACCTTAGATTAAAGCCTCAGACCTTTGTACATAATCTGGAGTAACAGAACGTTGGAGGAAGAAGTTAAGTTGTCTGTAACTTATCTGCACCAAACTTGGTGAAGGGGATCCTGGACTTGTTTCATGCCTCCACGCCTGTGGCCAGAGGCGTCATGTCTACAGGTCGTCAGTATGTCCTTATATTGGTCTTGTGAGCACAACATCTCAGAAACACCTTGAGGGAATTTCTTCAAATTCAATACAAACTGGATTCAAAGATGAACTGAGAGGATTTTGGTGGTCAAAACTCAAAGGTCAAGGTTGCAGTGACACAAAACCCTTTTTTGCCTTATCATCGTGTTATCTTCGGCAAAAATGTTCACAGATCAGCTGATAAGATTCAGGTGGTCAAAGGTTCAAAGTCATGGCAGCATCATAAAATATGTTTTTGGACCAATTGTCACTTGGACTCAAAGATGAACTAATTCAATTTCATTGGTCAAAGGTCACGGTGACATTATTACGAGTTTGAAAACAACTACATTGACTGAAACTGCAGTGGGCTCAGAGTCATACAACTGCACAGTCTAGTTTTATCACTTTTCCCTCGCACGCAGGATTATTTTTTGAAAAAACATTCTGACGTTTAACGTGTGGACATCTTTGTATTTACTGGAGTTAATATCAATACAAACGACTTTCTCTTGCCCTTTATTTTTCCATTTAAAACCTAAACAGACATGTAGGATTGTTTGAGATTTGCACTCCAGGTTTGATTGTGAAGAGCGTAATTACTAATGTTAGATGTTGTTTCTTTTTCTAAACGCTGGGGTTGGAAGAAATTGTGGAAAATGCTTTCTTGTCCAGAATTTGATGAGAAGATCAATACCACTTATGTCAGTGCACGGAGTAGCAGCCAATCAGGACTGGAGGGAGAGGGAATCAGCTAAAGAAAAACTAAGTAGCCTAGGTTGTTCTCCGCTGCCCTTCACCTCGGAGATGATTGAACATTCACTGTGTTGTTTTCCCCTCAGATGAGGGCGAGTGTGACGACTGCCACCCATCCTGCGAGTCCTGCTCCGGAGAGGAGATAAACCGGTGTACAAAATGTGCCAAAGGTCTGTCAGGTTGTGCTTTCACATGTGCAGCAGCAGTTTCATGTTTTCATGGTTACACCACAAGTTATCCCGCTGTGATGATGTTTACTCTTTCCTCTTCCTCCTCCAGGGCATTTTTTCACCACACAGCAAACATGTGTGTCGAAGTGTCCGGGGGGTTTCTTTGCCAGTCGGCTGAGCGGTGTGTGCGCGGCCTGCCCTCCAGGCTGTTTGCAATGTGCGGACACTCATCGCTGCACCCGCTGTCAGAGCACTCGCAAGGCTCCGTTATTCCTGCAGGACGGACAGTGTGTCCAGCAGTGTGTCAGGTCAGGAGTCAAGCCTTTCACTGATTGTTTTTTTAGATCATATTTACATACTTTTATATACGGAGACCTTGTCAGTGGGACTTTATCTCTGCAGGTTGAAATCACGTTTTTTGACATCAGGCCAGATGTTTGACACGTCCTCCAGTGAGGGTGAATGTCACAAGATGTATTTGCCGGCCTTGGATTTTGACGTTTCCATTTTGATATTCATTAAAATGTTAAATCCTTGAGACTGAGAAAAATATCTCGTCCTTGCTGAAGAGGTCCTTGAAGCTCCATTAGCACAGAGATAAACTTTTTGGCCATGGGAGCTTTTTTTTTTTATTTAAATTTTATTTTTTACCAGAAACTACCAAGCAGCTCTTTAGCACAGCTGAAGTACGGCACCATTGTTGTGTGGTTGAATGATTAGTTGTCATGGAGTGGAGCAGAGAGCAGCGCAAAATGTCAGTCCTCTTGTTTACCTCTTCAGCAGCAAACAGTTATGCTCGACTGTTCCATTTTTTTAACATTGTAAAATAAGCAGTGCAGGTTAACTTGTGTTACAATAAAAATAAAGAAAAAAAGTATGAGGCTTAATGCATCATATACTTAGTTACAATGGTCTATAGTAATGCAGGTGTGTCTTCTGATCCCCCTCGGTTTTCAACAGGGGTTATCCTGCAGGCCAGGTGTGTCGTAGCTGCGCGGCGGGCTGTGCGTCCTGTGGGAGGAACGCCACTCACTGTCTCAGCTGTGACGAACCTCTCATCCTGCACGAGCACCAGTGTGTGGAGGACTGTCCTTCAGCGCACTTTGTCCAGGACAGGGAGTGCCAACGCTGCCCCTCGGCCTGTCAGGAGTGCAGCCCACTCGGGCAGTGCACAGGTGGTGAGACACAATGCAAAGCCGAGCCCAGCTGTTGGAGCTCCTTCAGTTTTAAACCTCTCTATAGCCCTCTTCAGATTGCATGGTTATTATCTGCAGGTTGGTCGCCGCTCAGAGCTTGGTAATTTATTGCCAATCTCCGAGCCCATCGGCTATTCTCTGATGGCGAATCCAGTGTAGACTCTTTTCATTCCAATTGAATCCTGTCATAATGCTGTGTATGGTGAGGAGAATCACCTTTGTCCTAAATCTATATTTTATTCATGTCCAGTCTTTTTTTTGTCAAAGTGAAATCCAGTTCTCACAGAGAGGTCATTTTTATTTCTCTTACATACCTCTCCAAAGACTTTAGGATCCTTAGTAGAGTTTCATTGAGTTGCACTTAGCTCTTCTTCCATGCAGCTGGTATCGTTCTCTGTGCAGGCTGTGAGGAGTATCACTTTCTCCACGAGGGACGCTGTGTGCCAGACTGTCCCGAGAAGTTCTTTGAGGACAAAGAGCGACGGGAGTGTTTGGGTTGCAACCCTGACTGCGCTCTGTGCGATGGGCCGAACGCCGACGACTGTGATGCCTGCACTGACTCTGAGGCCACCCTGCACAACGGGGCATGTCTGGCAGCCTGCTCCTCCCACACCTACAGGGACACCGTGACAGGGGAGTGCAAAGGTACTACAGAAAATACAACGTTTCTAAGTTTTGGTAACTAAGAGAGAAGGGAGGCAGAAGCAAAAAGTTCAATTTGTATATTTTAATAATTTTTTATAATGGATTTAGTATTCTGGTGCTTTCAGGTTTGACAAACTCAGAGATAGATAGACAATAGATTCCTTCTTTTTTCTCTTCTGACTGATGCAACATTTTCAGTCCTGTAAAATATCCTTTGTGCATTTGCTGCAGTGGTTATAAAAACTCTTCAAACCCGTGTGTTAAAATGATGGATTTTGTGATTTAAAAAAATGAATCCAAGATAAATAAAACGTTTAAAAATGAAATCATTATAGATTACAAGTCATAACTCGTTCACCTTGAGAGTGACCGATAAACTCTAAAATCATTTGGGAAAATAAACTTACAATAGATTTATTCCACAGCACCTATTTAGGCATGAAATAACAGATCAATGAAAAAAAATAGCTGATGCATTTCTGTCACAGTGTTCCAGCTCTTTTACTCCCCACACGGACTGTTTACCTGCTGGCAACTCAAACCTGCTCAAACATGATCTGTCAAACTGGAAATGAAAACTAAAATTTGAAAATAAATAAATGTTCAAATGCCATTTATAGAGATTAATAGGAAAGCAGCATAAAATGATCCACTGATCGGTATCCAGATGGATGATGCATGATTATGTTTTATTGTGAATATGATTCAACTGTCCACATACATCAAGCCTGATGTCATACCAAAGTAAATTAGATCCATGGAGCACAGTGTGTGGGATTTTGGCATTTTAATAAAGTTTATTCTAAGCCAGTGTACAGCTGCCTTGAGTTGCATCCTAATGTCCATGAATCAGAATCAGAATCAGAATCAGAATTCTTTTATTTGCCAGGTATGTTTGCACATACAGGAAATTGCCTTGGTGTAATTGGTGCACTACTTATGTACATAAAACAACAATGAAGAGTTTCCAACGTGGGATCATGATCTTGTTGTTGGAAAGTATTGATAAGGAGAGTGGTACAAAAGAATTTCCATTAGATAAACCATAAAGTGTGGCCCACAGGCCCAGTCGGGAATTCACAGAGAACAGGAAGTTCCTCCAAAATGGATTCAAGGACAAGAAGACTTTTGGCTCCAATTCCAACAGGTATATTTGGCACAAAGACACAGCACATCCCCAAAAGAACACCAAACCCTCAGTGTTCTGAATCATCAATAACTCCAAATACCAGTGGATTTGAATGCAAAACCTTCAGGCACTGCGAGAAAGCTAAGGATGAATTTCACCTTCTCAGTATGAGAACAACCCAAAACATGCATTCAAATCAACAAAGGAATGGCTTGATGAAAAGAAGATTAAAGTTCTTCGAAAGGCGCAGTCAGAGCACAGACCTGAATCCAAATGAAAAGCTGTGGGGTCACCTGAAGAGGGCTGAGCACTGGAGACGGCCTCAATTGCAATTTGGTGCATCTGGAATAATGAGAAAATATTGTCAAGATATGCCGAGCTGATTCCTGCCCCAAAACATTGAGTTATAAATTCAAAAGGTGCTTAGCAAAGCTAGTTTAATGTGCGTGATGAATGCAAACAGGTAATTGTTTTTCACTTTTCATATTTATACAGGATGGGTCACATTAAATGTGGAAAAAGATCTGAAATGATTTGAGTTATACGTCACGAATCCTTCCATTTTAACACAAGTGTTTTTATATCTATTCTATATTCTCTATTAAGCCTGGATGTGTTTCCTGCTCGAACTAAAATAGCAACACACTTCTCAGATTAGTTGACAGGCAGCTGTCGAACCTTGAAAACAGAGCAGCGATGCCAAAGTCAGTTCCCTGGAGAAGACACACTGCTGCAGGTTTTCTGTTATTTAAAAACACAGAGGATGGCGTGTTTCTCTCCCAGGAAAGTGTTGTAGGCGATGCCCACTTTTGTGCTACTTACAGGAGCTGCCAGCAGCAAGACATTTAAAAGGAAGCGCTGTGAATCGGACAGTGGGTGATTTTTTTTTTCAGTGTTTATTTTCATCTGAAGCGAATAAGTGCTGCAGAAAACTGAAACTACCAGTAAATCTAAAAGCAATAAATTCTCAGTGGTGGATCTCGGATTTTTCTAAATCAGGGGCCTTAAAGGGGCCACAATTTACACAGAGGGGCCACACTTCATTGAGTATATTTTAAAAATTGCTCCTATTTCAAGCACATGAAGATTAACAAATTGTCGTATTTATTGTTAGTATCATTTTGCAACTACAGCTGTCAGATAAATGTCGTGGAGGATATAATAGAATTATTGTCTATTGTTGTGAGTAGAAAGAATCCTAAGATGGAAATATTCAAGTACCTCATATTTGAGTAAATGTACTAGTTGTTAAATAACTGTAGAAGAGTAATAAATATCATATAAATTGTTGTATTTATTGTTTTGTTCAAATCCATCCTAATCTGGTTTGTTATCAGAGAAACATTACTGTGTTATATATCGGATCAAAGAGAATAATAATCATATAATACATCCTGTGATTCATTTCCTTGTTTCACTTGTATTTCCAGACTGTGATGTGTCCTGTCTCACTTGCTTTGGGCCCCACACCGGCTCCTGCACCAGCTGCAGAGAGGGCCAGACGCTGGAGAGCCATGGCCACTGTGTGCCATCCACCAATAAGTGCCTGCCCCACCAGTACTCCGACCATGACAGCGAATGCCACCCGTGTCACAAATACTGTCACAGGTGTTCAGGTCCCAGAAAAAGCCAGTGTTTGAGCTGCAACCCGAGACACCTCCTGCTCAGTGAGTCGAGCTCGGCCCGATTCGTAAAAAGCAAAGCACTTCAGGCATGTGTGACTTGCACTGACCATTCGTGTTTGTTGGCGCAGATGGCACCTGTGTGGACGAATGCCCGTCAGGCCACTACCAGGACGAGTCGGGGCAGAGATGTGAGCTGTGCCACACTTCCTGTGAAACCTGCATGGGGAAACAAAGCCACGAGTGTCTCACGTGCAAACCCCAACTGTTTCGAGAGGGCAAAGAGTGCGTGGAGACCTGCCAGCATGGGTAGTTTAACCTGCTCGCCGTCCTGCTGTCGCCGCTCGGCCATCTCATCGAGTGCAGCCACACAGTTTTGCCATTAATTAAAGATCAGCGTAGTCATATAATGTCACTGTGGACACTAAACCGGTGCTTTTCTGCAGTTATCTGGACAGGGGTGCAGTTTGGCGACACAAGCTAATTTAGCCTGAGATTTAAATAGCCCTTCATGTGGCCTGTAAAATGCTAATTAGACTTGATTTTATTTGGGATCCGGTGATTGAGATAGTTAAATTAACGTGCCGTTAAATTGATGTGCAGTTAAATACTCACGAGAAAACATAAAAGGGACACAAAGGCTATTTATTCCTGTGATGTGCCTTCCTCATACTCTCAGACCTGAGGAAACAGGAATCTGTCTCACTTTGCTCAGTAGTAGCTTGAAGTGTTTTGTTGTGGCTGCATCGTCTCTGTCATGGAGTCTTGGCCTATGTCATGTCTGAGTAGGTGGGGTGTGCGTGTGACTGAGTGGCAATGGAGAAGAATTTCCTTTGAGGACAAACAAAGCTCTAACCTCATCCTATTTAATTGAATCTCATCTATCATAACTTTCTCTCCATCTATGCCCGGTAGTCACTATGGAAACGCAGACTCGAGGACGTGTGAGAAGTGTGACCCGAGTTGTGGTGAGTGCATTGGGGGCAGGGAGGACAGCTGCCTGAGCTGCGTGCCGGGGCTCATCTACATGCGGAGGGAAGGCCGCTGCCTCCCATCGTGCCCTCGGGGATTCTACCACGACGCGGTGCACAGGACCTGCGAGCCCTGCCACGCCAGCTGCAGAACATGCTCAGGTACCAGCGTCCACTCGGCAGCTGTCGTGCACATAAAGCACAGGGAGATCACGTGTATGAGATACTGATGCAGCTTCTCCACACAATGCAGAGGTGCAGAATGAGTGGAGAGCTCATGCATGGACCATAGTGATCCTTCATGTGTAGTGTGCATCCTTAAAAGGGACAGACATTAAAACAATCATTAAAAAAATATATAATAGGTCACATATATATGTTTGAGAGCATAAATATATTCTCTCAGTTTTTTGTCACAACAATTTCCCTAAATGGGAATTTTAGGCGTTGGAAAGGAGTCACTTCTGCATGTTGGGGAGTATCACAGTTAATATTTACAGCAGAATCTGAGGTTGACGTAAAACAAACCAAACTGCCCCTGTTCATCAAAATGAACGAACATGTCACTGAGTTTAATGGTGCGACACCAGAGACTGTATATAAAGATATGAAGATGGACGACATGACAGCTCTCAAAAGTGATGCCAAAGTGTCTCACTTGCCTCCCGGTTGCAGTATAGGTCATAAATCCGGCCCTCCTCTGTGTTAGTGGATGGGACATGGACCAAAATGATGTGTGTATTTTTTAGATTTTACATAAAATTCTATAATACTAATTATTCAAGACTATTTTGCAACTGATTAATCCTGTAAAAAATCTATAGCTTCCTGGATTACAATTTTTAACTTTAGTCTCATTTTTTATATATATATATATATATATATATATATACATATATATATATATATATATGTTTTTTATGGAATTTCAACTTAACAAGTTAAATAGTAAAATAATGCAGTAAATATGTGTGGATAAAACTTTTTGTGGGGCACACTGATCTGTTTAGATATCCTCAGAAGAGCTCTGTGGCTCACACAGTATAGAATCATTTATTTGGATAACTTCATGGGAATAATACAGAATATTACCACTTACCCTTGAAGTTGTCTCGTGTGAGCAGGAAAAGATTCCCTCTCCTGTGACTCATGCTACGCTGGATACCTGCTCTCAGATGGAACGTGCGACTCCTTGTGCGACATCGGCCAGTTTCCTGTTATAAAGGTAACGACACTTTTCTAGGTTTTTAATTTCACAAATATTAACTTTTCTATTTAAAAAAAATCCTTCCCATGTCCTTGCCTCACCAAAATAATTACTACTAATGTTTTGGCCCCAGGTATCACATAATGTAATTCAGACTGACTTATTATTCCAGCAGGAGAAATCTCAAACAGCAGAGTGGAAATTATTACTGTGAAATTATTTCTAAATAAATCTCCGGGCTTCTTGCTGTGAGGCAACCCACTGAAACTGTCTGACATATTAATTGATTGAAATGAGAGGCAGTGCATCACTTATATTCAGTGATAAAAGTTTGCATGTGTTTGGAAGCAAAGAATCCGAAGCTGTGATGTCAAATTGCAGCGGCTGTGTGTCTGGGTGCGTTTTTCACTGTCAGTCTGTCTTCCTGATCCTCATCAGGCTTTAGGCCACGCTTGTGAGGACTGCGACATGTCCTGTCTCCAGTGCCGGGGCCCTGGTCCAACCAACTGCACCATGTGTCCTGCTCAGGCCATCTTAGAAGCTGGAGGGCGCTGTCTGCTGTGTTGCCGCCACGAGGAAGTGGAAGAGGAGGCTGCAACGCAGCAGCAGGACTGTTGTAACTGCACTGAGACTCGAGGTAGGCTGCAGGTTTGTCTGTAGGAGGATGGAAAGGCACATGGCAGGGTGTGAGAAGTCAGATCTATTTTTCTGGAGCTGATAAACTATGTTATAGGTCAGCACTGACTTTCAAGTTGCACAGGGATCATCGTGGAAATGAAACCTCTCTGTGTAGTTTGTTAATTAATAACAAGTTCATTAAATCGACAAAAGGCCAATCACGGTTTCCAGCAATCACTGGCATGATTAAATCATGTGATGCTGTAATATGTTAAAATACTAATACTCTTATACTAATACATCAATACTTAATTGACCCCAAAGGAAATGTAGGCATCCAATAGCTTAACACACAGAGGGCAAGAAAAGTAATAAAGTAGAACTGAGGTGGAGTAAAAGTAAAAGAAAGCAAACATTTTGTGCATAGATAAAATAGTGTTTCTATGGAGGTTAAACAAATAATCAGTAATGTATAAGAATATACTAAACTTAAATCAGAATCCAGAACAAAACCCATTGTGCACAGGGGCTAGTAGAGTCAGTAACAGTGTGAACAGTGGTTAGTTTGCTGTGAGCAGAGAGGCAGCTGCACTAGTGTCTGAACTTCCTGCATCTTCTTCTAGGCGAGTGCGTCCTCAGCACCAACTTGGCGTTCACGAACGAGGAGGGGGAGCAGGCCAGAGGGAACCTGACCGTCTTCATCATCGCCAGCGTCCTGCTTGTGCTGGCACTGGTGGCCGTCGTCTTCCTCATCAGACACTCCCGCTCCAAGAGAGCTCCCCCGGACATCACTCCCCGCGGCTACGAGAAGCTGGGCTCCGGCGGGGGATACGGAGGCGCGCACCGGGGCTTCAGCTCTGCGTCTCACAGTGGCCGTGCCAGCTCCTCCTCCGGCGGCCGCTTCCAGGAGTCTCAGCTAGTTGACATCAGTGATCGTCGCTCACGTGGTAAGGAGGATGACGACGATGATGAAGATGATGATGAGGACATTGTTTACATGGGGCAGGATGGCACCGTGTACAGGAAGTTTCGTTACGGACAACTTGGAGAGGACAAGGACGACGAGCTGGAGTACGACGATGAGAGCTACACGTTCCGGTGAAGCTCAAGCTGAAGAAAAGATCCCATCTTTCTCCTCTGGACTCTTCTCCCTTTTGATTCATTTCACTCTGTGCTGTTTATCTGCTCCTGCCCTGAGGACAGACACATTTATCCTCCACTGAATATGAACCAAATGAGACATGTGCAGCTATTTATAATGACTTGTATTTTTACGACTGTAATTCATTCACAAAACCAAATGAGCTGCGGAAACTTCCACGTCATTTAACATCCTTAAAGACTTTTAACATAATTAAGCTTGATTTTTCTAGACTTTGTTTGGATTATGTTCACTTCCCACGTATAACATAATTTATCGTGGGCGTTTACGAGTTTTGACAGTTTCATTAATCGTATTATTTATCTATTTGTTAAATGTCTTGTCGGATTAGCATTTCACATTTGATTTATCATAGTATTTCTATACTTTTCTGTTTGCTGTCATTGAATTTTGATTTAAAAATGTGTTCAAATAAAGTCTTGGAAGGAAATAAACTCTTTGAATTGCGCTGTATGTAAATGTTGCTATAGAAATAAGCTTCATGACATCACAAGGTGGAAACAGAGTCACTCATTTAAACATAGTTCAGACTTAAGTCCATTTTTATTGAATGACTAGACAGTGATCCATAATTTCTCTGCAATTCCTCATTAATACACCATAACAGGAGACTCATTGATAAGTTCTCTATGTGGGGACATGCACTGATGTACAAATGCACACACACGTATATAGATGATATTGTGCTTTACAAAGACCCCATCTTTTGTTTTCATCTGATCCAGGAGAAGCTGAAGAGATTATTCCCAGTTTATGCACCTGACAGAAACCGACTGAGAACACATGGGATCAAATGAGGGTCACTTATATTTTTTGCTTGTGAAATAACGAAGCTGTTCATCATATTTTGTGTGTGTAGAAGTTTTTTGTGCATCTGTGTAATTCACACTGTGATATTCACGCAGGGATAGTTTTCTCAAAGCCTGAGACAGACACACAAATGTCCTATCTTTGCATGCAACCTCCACTCAGACAAATTCACACTGTCCTATCAGGACAAAGTGTGCTCGAACGTTCTCCTTTTGTCTCTGATTCAATATGAGGTGGACTCCTCTGAGACACAGGTGGGTTACTGAATTCAATGGTAGCACAGAAGGTCACTGGGAATCCTGCGGATTGGTGATTCAGCTTAAGAGTAAAACAGGGTTAAGATAACTTCAGGGTCGCATGCATAGTTTGGTAATTTGTGCGCCCATCCCTCAGACATTGTGAAAACAAGTGTGACTTAAACATTCTCAATGTTTCTACAGTCATAAAACTTGTTTCATTGCACAAGCACAAAAAAAAATAGTGACCCTAATTTGATCCAATAAAAACACACACCCTTGCAGAACATGGCTAAAAACACATGCCCTCACATTGCACTGATTACTTCATTATATATTTAATTTCTTCCTACTTGGTTTCAGTTAAACTCTTAAAATATCTATTTGTCATTATATTCTTCAGTTTTAGAGCATTAGTGTTGAGGTTTGGATTTGCTTAAATGCAAAAAGTTGGTCTTTTATGGCACAAGGTTTTTATGGCGTCACCTTGTGCTTTTATTGTAGACTGCTGACGCACAAGTTAAATCTGAAGTGGTGAGACTGTGGAACCAGTAAAGGGTGAATATTATTGCTTCGCTTCTTCTCATGCACACAACTATGACACTATAGTCTCTACAAATGGATTTGCACGGTGCACTGTCTGGTGTAAATTGCATTTCCTAACCTACCGTGAACACTGATGCTATCCTGTAGGCACCGCCAAGCCTCACACTTGACTCTATAGTTCTCTGAACTGCAGATGTAAGGGACAGAAGACGCTGCTGCAGCCAAAAGAATGACATCTGCCTGTTAACTATTGTGAGGTGGGATTTCATATTCAACCCTGATGTGTAATTGACAAACACAGACACACACACACACACACACACACACACACACGCACACACACACACTAGCTTAACAACCCTCTGATTTTCCAGCTTCAGCCATACGACAGTGTTTTCTGAACACCGAGGTGACCCGTCCGTTGAGGATGTTTGGGTTTAAGAGCTGCTGGCACCGGCTGCTTTTGCTCGGCTGGGTGAGATGAGAGAACAAAACAGAGACATTAAAGACAGGTGGTGTTTATGTATGGGTGACACACCGCTGACACGAGGCCATTTCTCTTCCACGTGTGATCTTAAACATCTTAGAGGACTTACTCTGTTCTGCCTGCTGCTGCTGCCGCTGGCTCCGATCCCTGCAGGAAAATATTCACTCTTGAATGAAAGGGAAACAAAATGGAGAGGTTGTTAGAGCAGGATTTATCGTCGCAATGCCTTGGTACACTGTGAATGTGAAGACACGTGCAGTTTATGATTCAGTGCACAATTAGTCAGCAAGAGATTAGTGTGTAATTCTACAGCTTTGATCCTGCATTTATTATCAGGGTAATAGATCACTCCGCAATAAGGACAGGCTCATTTATTTTACTGTAATGATAAATGAGATGAAAGCAATGCATTTAGCATCTTTAGCAACTTTTTTTGCTGTCTCTTTTTTTGTAATTGCAACCGTAGCCAAATCCAATGCAAGTCGTCCAGCAGGATCTGAATGTGTGCCGTCTGATAAATGAGCTCTGCGGCCAAGGAAAAACCTTAGACAGGGGCCCCTGTCTCCGCAGAGGGCGGTAACGAGAGGCAGGAGAGTCGGTGCTTACTTTGAGTTCTCCGCGGCTTCCTTCAGTTCCTTGTCGAGTCTAGAGGTGAGAGTTCAGATGACAAGATGAATATAAAAGGTGTTTAAAACGACAGCTCGGGCTCGGAAGAGGCGGGCGTGGACTCACCTAATGATGCACTCTGGGATCTGGATGCAGTCCATGGGGATGAGTTCCTGAAGCTCGTCCAAACTGTTCACATACTTTATCTTACTGCTGAACTTGGCACTGGGTAAATAGCAAAATGTACACACACACACACACACACACACAAACACACACACACACACACACACACACACACACACACACACACACACACACACACACACACACACATAAAAACAAGTACATAAGTACATAAGCTCACAAAAAAGAAAAGCAGAGTGAAAGAAATCTGCTTTGAATCTGAGGAATAACATTTTAACCAGATAATGTCACTTAGTGAAAAGTTCACTTAACTTAACACCTAAATTACTATTATTCATCCTTAGGGAAACATAGTTGACCCACACAATGTATCTAAAGATGGATGACATGATAGTTCCTAAAAGTCTAAATCGCCACCTGGTGGCTGACTGCAGTATAGGTCATAAATCTTCTCCGTGTTAATGTACAGGACATTGGCCAAGCTAAAAAGTTAAAGTACAATTCAAATACATTTCTCTTATCACACGTATGATTGGTTCAAGTTTTTCCAGTTGTTCATTTCCTGATAAAATTGGTTTTAATTAGTTATTTGAAAGAGCTGAAACATCCTGTTTGACAGCTGAGACTGACTCCTCATTGGTCGAGCACACATGTCAATGGGACCCCGCTACCGAAGAATCATTTCCCGATCACTACTACGCAGATTATGGCTCAGAATATCTGGGATATTTTGTCTTCATTTCTGGATATTGGGAGGAAGTGGAGATGTGTCGTCCATTCTAATATACAGTTTATGGATTGAACCAAATATCCTGGCGAATCATCCAAGACATTTCACTTGAAAAGCAAAAATGTCAACGTCAAGTGGCACCAGAGGAAAAGTCATGGAGTCATTGAAGTCAGTAAAATTCATCCTCATGGCAATATTCTGTATAATAGAGAAGATATTTCAGTCGGGATAAGTTTTACCTGATGAAGGGCTTGGTAATTGCTAGAATGGTCCTTATAAACCAAGATGGATGGAGAATAATGAAGGATTTCAAATTCTTCCTGAGCCTGTAACAACACAACGTTTCACATATTAGGTGTGTAAATGCTTGTGTTCACTCAGGAGAGCCTCAAATGTTCTGAGAGTCGTACAATGCGTCTGTTATATCTCATTAAATCATATTGTCATCACATAGCAGGTGAAGGAGAAGCAGGTCTGACCTTCTATCAATCATCTGGTAACATTTCTTCAACCAACCGAGGCCGGGCATTCTTCTGTGGGGTGTGGCGCCATTCAGGTACACGATCATGTAGTCCTCCGCCACCATCAGCTCCAGTGTGCTGATCACATAGCTGCAGACACACAAACACACACAGGGTGAAATACTTCACAGTTCACTGACCATGACTGTGTTCCTGACTACAAACTAGCAAATTATTTTTCATTTACAGACATTTGACCAAATGACTTCCACCTTTTACAACTATTTTATTGATAGAAAATTATAATTACTAATTATTTGCATGTAGAAAAGCTAAAATTCATCCTGTCGTCCAGGCAATTCAAATTGTGTCAGCCTCATGGTGGCACTAGAGAAAAGCATTTCCTAGGGTTCATCATCTGCACAAAACAAGAAGAAGCAAAGTCACTATATGTCTTTAACATTATGTATGTTACAATATTGTGCAGGAAATTTGAATGTAAAGCCAACAATATGAGGACATAAGAGATTTTTTTAAAAAGTCCCTCTGATATCAGCTACGAGAAATGGGTACAGATGAGGCTTCATGGATGAGCTCTTTTGGTTTGAATTCCATCTTCTTTTTTTCCTTCCCTGCATCAATTTCAGCAGCTCAATCAGACTTCTACCTTTTTAAAATCCAATTCTCTGATTCAGGCCAAAAGAAACCATTATCTCTTTCTCATTTCTCTCCTCACCCCCTTCCACCTTTTTCTCATTCTTCTCCATCAGCAGGGAACTTTGTCAATTCTGACAATATCCTCAGCTACCACAGTCCTTCTGATTTCCTAAATAACCCCTGAGTTTATAGGCTCAGTCTGACTCTCCTCTCTTCCTGATCTAATGTCATTCTGCAGCTTACAAACCAACATCCACTCTGTTTCGTGACTATTGTGATTATCTCCCACTGACAGGAGCCGCACACTGTTCACCACCTCGAATAGTTACTCCTCCTCGCACGTATTCACACCTCAAGCCATCTGGCAGGAGAAACTGCAGACACTACGGTTTACCTCCTTTCATTCCTATCCAAAAACTCTTGGATATGCCAGCTTACTCGATATCTTTCACAGAACAGCCCGTGGGATCCCAACCACACTGTCCAAGCATGCAATGCATCTGTGCCAGCACAACAGTGAAGACATCAGCATGGGAGGTCTCAGCAAACAAGCTCGATTATCACTTTATTTCTGTCGCTTTATTTACACAGCTTCCCTTGCAAGGAGGAGCCATGACTGATAGAGGAAAATCTGGCGGCATTCCTGAATCACGAAATAATGTCAAGAATAAAACGTAACTTTGAATGGTTCCTCATAGTGACTTTGTATAAATTCAACAAGGGTGAATTTAGATTTCTTTGAGTTTAATGTAATGCATGCTTACATATGTATAGTGTCAATTATAAAAGGTTTATGAAAGTAAATTGTTGACATACCATGATCACCATCTCAAAAATATTTGCTAATCATAACTAAATCAGCTTGAGGTCAGGTTGAATGCTGTTTGTTTTACAGGTATTTGGATCTCTGTGCCATGGAAACTATCAAACTAAATCTGAGTGCAGACATTTCTTAGTTTCCCAGTTCGGACTCTTGTCCTGATTTGGATTATATCCAGGATGTAGTGTTTAAATGGAACATGAGTAATCTGGTTCTTTGTATCTGTTTTTGACTGTGTGCCTGCAGTTTAGTCTTGACTTCTCATCATCTCAGCCACTATGAGACAGTTCAGAAACCTGAATAAAGTTTTCACTCACCACAGAATCTTGGTTTCTATCAGAGGACTCCTGGTAGTATATCCAGGATTCCCGAGACATGGGAAATTGTCTTATTCTTGTTTCAAAAACAGGGATAACCAATACTAGAAGGGCACTCAGTAGCATGTATACCTCCACCAAGGCCAAACAGACCTCTTATGAAACCATATTAAATTCACCTAGATCCAGATTTGTATTTGGATCTGCTCTGAATTGCACACATCCGTTCCCTACACAAAGATGATAAGGACAACAAACATTTTCTAAAATGGCCTGTCTCACAATGTTAAAGAAAGAAAAAAAAGACCCCGATCCGAACCCACACCAACATTTTAAGTGTGCTTCCCTGCTCCTTTCTGCATCCTTTCACCAGGTTTTGTAGAAATGTGTTTTCATGTAATCCTGCTTACTAACAAACTAACACATTAACACTAATAAAAACATAGTTTCTTTTGCGAAGTGGGCATAAAAACACATTCAATGTCAGCCTCATTATGGGGCTGGATCAAAAGTCAGAGGGTCACCAAAGTCACGACTCACATCCCATGAGGACCATGACTGACTATCGTGCAAATGCTTTCAGTGGCGTTAAGCCACACAAGCAGGAAGGCTCTAGGGATCAATATTTAATTTGTCAGTTTACACAGAAATATTTCAACACCTTCTAGGTGAACTCAAACAGACATTCATGGTCCCCAGAGAAGGAATCCATCTGACGTGTCCCCTGACGTTTCTGTTGCGCCACCCTGATGTTGACATTAGTGACTTTTAATCAAATATCTTCACCAATGTGACATTGATTGGTGCATTCCTGTTCCCTACAGGATGAACCACAGTAGCTTTGGTGACATGATGTTTCATGTAAGAGTAAAGGCTGGTGATTGTAAGTTAATACTCACAGAAAGAGGTTCTCCATTATTTCATGGTAGTCCTCTCTGTCGCTGTCTGGCAGGAAACAGGCAGCAAACACGATGATGGCATTCACTCCATTGGCATAGTAGCCTTGATAACAAAAAAAACAAAACATAAAATAAATGAGAGTCAAGTTGGTCTAACAATTCTTGGTGAAAGCTTAGCCTTAATTAGCACAGCTTCCTAATTTGATTGTCCCCTAGTTTTATTTATTTCTGTTTATTTGCGTCTCTTTTGTCTGACTGTCTCTCTGTCACCAGGTCAACATCGGCAGGTTTGGTGTCACTCAAACAGAGGGTCTTTTATCTGAGAGACAGAGCTGCTGATGTTGACTGTACAGTAACAGACGTCTCCTGTTACACTTAAGCCCACAGCACAGAGCACAGTGGGAGGACAATGCACTACATACAATGATTATGGGGTCTGATTTCCATCAGTGATGATAACGTGGTCAGGATTTCCTTGAGGCCCAGGCTTACTGGGTCATAGGCCATTGGACCTTGGCGTGTAGTGGGCCCCATTTATAAAGTTGGACGAGATAATAGCTTCCTAAAAGAGAAGCCAAAGCATCTTGATTGCCTCTTGTGGCTGGCTGCAGTATAGTTCATTAACCCTGCCTCCTCCATGTAAGCAGATGGGACATGAGCCGAACAAAAGAGTCAAATATGATGGAAATTACACTTCCATTTAAGATAGTTCTTATCACACTTATGTTCTTTCAAGTATTAATTTTTCATGTACGTTTAAATTTAATTGGATATTTGAACGGGGTGAAACGTCATGATTGACACCTGAAAGTGACTCCAAATTAGTCGAGTGTATGTATCAGCAGGACCTCGATAATACAGCTCCCTACCCCGATAGCTACAGTACAAACTTTAGCTCCAAATGTGCAGATGGCAGCGTTCATATGTTACAGACTCAATTTAAGACCAAGGTCCCTCAGTGTTAATGCAGATGAGGTGATAAATTAAAGGATATTAAATAGTGATTATGTGATAAGACTGAATATCTTAGTTTTTGACTGTCAATTGGCAAAAAAGGTATTTGAAGACGTCACCTTGGGCTGTAGGAAATTCTGACATAATTGATTAATCAAGAAAGCTATTGGCAGAAAAATCGATAAGAAAAATGATCGTTAATTGCAGCCCTGGTGTTTTAATGATGATGATGATGATGATGATGGTGGGGGTGGTGGTGGTGAACAACACTGTTTAACATGCTGGGTTGAGATCAGGTCATTTTTGCACACACACCATTAAGTGACCCCTCACACCCTCTATGGGAGAATGGATTTTCATTCAGTGAGTAGTGAGTGGTTTCGGTCAGCAACCTCCACCCTTCATTAAACACACAGGGTATGTTATTGTCAAGTGGCCACTTTCCCGGTTTCAACCTGAGTCCTGTTGTTCTAATGTTCAGTTGACATGTGAAAAAAACAGAAGGCAAAATTGAAAATTGTTTTCTCTGTGCAGAGCTCGCTCTCTGGTGACCATCGTGTGATGTAAAACTCAGCGGCTTGCCTCCACTGCAGCCTGTATTAGTTAATTTTCACTTGGCTCCAGTTCAAGGTTGAGATCTCAAAACTGATCAAGATCATTCTGCCAACTTGTTCTCCAGCTCTGGCACAGTAGATGGCCGTGATACAGTCAGTGCAGCAGAGATATGACTTCTATAATATTCTGTTACCCTGACTCAGACATTGAGGCCGACTGAAAACTAAAACTGAGAACTGGGGAAATCTTTAAATAGATGCCGTCAGTTTTAAACAGTTTTCAGTTTAGTTGTTTGGCAATGAAGTCAAAGGTTGGTTAACTTGCACTTAATAACAATGTGGATATGTCTGTGTGTCTGTTTATCTGTCTGTGGCTCACATATCTCGAGAACCGTTCACCCTGGTGTTGGATTTTGTTTTTTTAGGATCATGGGAGTACAGTGTCAAATTTGGTGTGATCTGATACTGTTAATAATAATACAGTTGAAATAAACAAGCATGTGTTTCACTTCCTGTGGTGACGAGCTCGATCAGGTAACCTACAGGGCCACTCAACCATTACAGTTGAACACACTAATAATCATACACTATTAATACACTGTCGCCTAACTTAATGCTTTTTTATGTTATACTAAAAATGCCTTGCAAAAAAATTCAGAATGAATTCACAATGAAACAAAACTCAATGATTACATATTGTGTATTATAGATGCATAATGTATGTATTGTGAATTTTCAGTTGTAATATTAAGAGCAATTTCTTTTACTACATTATGGACTGGTAATTAGTTCTTTTTAGGTAATTAAAAATGATTCATCAAAAATGCAAATGAGCTACATGCAGTCCCAGTCAGCACGTTGCCTGGGAGGCAAAATCCTGAGTATCTAAACTGATGATTACTTGGGACTGCTATGAAGCCTGAAGACAAATCAAACACCAGTTCAATCAACTCACACATTTTCCAATTGGAATTTAGTTGTTTAAATGCAAACTTTAAATGGAAACATCTTTAACTAGGGCATTCACGACTACAGCATTTTAGTATTTTGTATCAATAAAAAGTTTTCAGTATTTTGGTTGGTGATAGGACGTTCTGAGACTTCTTAGAACGTCCTATTTCAGTCGTCTTCTCAGTCGTCTGCCTTCCTTGTCCACTCTATTGGAGCTTCTCCTCACTATCTTTGCTGCTGCTAGCGTTAGCAGTACACAGATGAAGCTTTAGATAGTTATGCATAGCGTTGGTATTGTTGTACTTTAGAGCAGCCTCACATTTGTTGCAGCTGATCTGATGCAGTAAAATATTTCCTCACTGTTTCGAGCCTCTGAATCAGGTTTTTTTTACTTGCTGCATGTTGTTGGTTATTACTTTAGCGTCAACTGCTTGTCAATAACAATAGCGCCCCCTGCAGGATATCTGCTATAGCCGTCACTCCCTCTGCTGTATTATTGCAATATTCATATAGAAAGACCCGTCCACAGCAACGCACAGTGCTGACTTGTGGGTTTGGTAGTTAACAAGTCAGTTAGTCTGTGAAAGGCCAACCAGTGAGGATCATTTCTTTTGCCCATAGTCATGAGGCTGAATCAGCTCTTTGATATTCACCTCCGTGAGAGATGACTCTCATGTAGGGCTCAATGATCTTCATGTTTATGCGGTGCTCTTGCTCCCCAATGATGACCGTCCTCCACAGCTTCCCATCCTGGCGCTCCTCTTCTGCGCTGTACGTCGGGATTGATTCATAAGGCTCACTTGTCCCAGTCCTGCTGGCAGCATTTGGGTCTGATATGGAAAGGAACAAAAGAGAATATGTTGTGTGTTGGAGGCCTTTTCAGCAGCAGACATTTTCTGAACATAAGCACAGTTGTTCCTTGTATTATTAGAGATGGCTCTGTTCTATTCAAGTGCCCCAGTAAACCACAGCAGCGTGACCATGAGCAGCATGAACAACACCAGGACCCTGAAACTGAAGCAGCAAAAATGCAACCCAGCTATCATTCACTTTATTATTCAAATACGTTTTCAAAAATCTCGACAGCTCAAATTGTAGATTCCATGATGATGAATTCAAATAATATAAAGCTAAATAATAATGGTATTGAGGGGAGCCCAACAGTCCCAGAGGTTCAAACAAGCGCTAAAAGAATCTTTCCATCAAAAATACAGGAACGAATAGGAAACATTTTCTGATCCAATCTTTTTGAATGAAAATACGGACATTTTTGGGAACATGACATTTGACAATGCCACTATGGAATTGGGAAGATGCGATGGACATTTTTTGACATATTGTGGACTATTAAAAATCAAAATGGCACTCAGCAGAGCATAGACCTCTGCCAAGGCTCAACAATCCCCTAATTAAACCATATTAAACGTATCTTGCAAAGTGAAAAAAATTATTATTCTGTATTCGCCCCCTGATCCAGATGCGCAGACTAGAATTGAATGGGTTCTTTCCTGACCCATAACACATCCTTGTGCTAAGTTTCGTTGAAATCCCTTCAGTTGCTTTTATGTAATCTTGCTCACAAACAAACCAACCAAATTATGAATATTTTGGAACATCTTGTCTCCTTCAGGATCATGATGATTAAGGACTATATTGGGGTCAGTCTGATATTGTATGTATTCTGAATAACCCACCTTCCCAGTCCATTTCATGGTCCGTGTAGTCGAGGTAGTCCCCATCATCCGGAGTGTCGAGATCATCGACGTTGATGTCGAGATCGTCTGGCGTTTCCCCCAAGTCGTCCTCGCTCTGGTCCAATGAAAGGCTGATGCGAGGGGCGGAGAGCTTTTTTCTCTGGGTTGGGCCTCCTTGTAGGGGCAGAGAGGTAGGAGGGACTATGGGAAAAAAACAGCACATAAAAGCAGTTTTTTACTTTAACATATCACAGGTTATTATTTGAGTAACTGTTGATGTGCTGGTGGAGTCACACTCACCTGGTCGGCCTTCGCCCCCTTCAGAGTTCATTTTACTCTCTGATGCCAGGTCCATCCCCAGAGGACCTACGAGGACATAATGACAGTTATTAAATGGACGGCAACAACCACACATACTTCCTAAACTACAGGAGAATAATTTATTATATATAGTTCATTTCCATAAAAAAGTGTAAATGCTGTTGTACTTAAGAAATGTATGGTGATTCACACAAACCCTTAGACACACACACAGAGTGCAATTATAAAGCATTCGTCTATCACTCAGACTTCCCATTCACACATTGTGGACTGGAGGACCCAGGAATCGAACCACCAACCATGTTATCTCAACCTGCTGAGCCACAGCCAGCGATCAGAACTGTGCAGTGTATTTATTAAAAAGTAAATATCCTGGTATGATGATGTAGATACACTCAGACACATTAATATAATACTGCAAATCAGAAAACATACATTTTGTCAGTGATGCCTAAAAATAGGCCATGGCAGATATATCTAGATATACCGTAGCTATATCTAGATTGTTTATTTGTATTATGTAAAACTATCTGTCAATATACCTGTATCCTATTTTTCACTTGCAAACATCAACATCAATATCAGCCCAAAATCTCCTGTACTGGTCAAACTATACTACAGATAGATTTGTGAAATTATCAAAGAACATTTGGAGACAAGAGTGGTGAACTGGATGGGGGAGAAAGGGGATGGGGGGAGGGGGGAGAGAAATGAGAAAGATCTTCCTTCCTCTGTGAATAATCCTCCCATTCAAACTGTAGGAGGGGGGAGGATGCTGGAAGTGGTGCGAAGTGTGTGTGTGTGTGTGTGTGTGTGCCTGTGGTGGGGGGGTTGCTGTTACATCATGATGAGCTCACTCCCCCCTCCTCGCTGCTTTTTTTTGTTCTAGTGCTGATTCAAATCGAATGACTGCACGCCTGAGCACAGACTAGGCAAAAATGCAAATTGTCAGTGAGTCACGTGCATGAAGGAGGAAAAGCTCCTCGATGCACTCAGCCTGGAACAAGGAAAATGTGATTGCATTTGCAGATGCAAGAGAAAAATGCTGAGTGGTGGATACCTGTATGGTGGATTTGACTATCGTGCTGACCATTCATAGAAACATGTACAGCATGTGCAAACCTACTCACACATACACAGAGATAATGAGCACACACTGGTACATTGCAGAATAACACAATCAGCATCATCTGTTCTGACCATCCTCCATGGAGGATGCTGCTGCCTCGCATCCACAGCACAGCACCACAGTGCTGATGACAGCAGCCCCTCCCTTCCTCCCGCTCTCTCTTCCTGTCTGCTGGCAGTGAGGAGGGGAAAAAAACAACCTATCCCTCTATCTTTTTCCATCTTCACAGAATAAAAACCATCTACTCACCACTGCCGGGGCTCAGGATCGTGTGTCCTCCTGCGTCTCAGAGCATGGATGTGGCTCCAAGTTCCCTGCCTATTTCCTGCTCTCCCAGCCTCTCGTGGAGATGCTCAGCTTACAAACACCTCACAGCTTCCACCATTTTCTGGTCACATGATCTGGGTCATCACCAAATAAGGGCGATCACCTGCTACAACAGCGTGCAGTGGCTTCCTCAGGCAGTGCAACAGAGGAGGGATATAGGAGGGTGGGTTTATGTGTGTATGTTTCTGGGACTAAAGGAGATAAACTGTGTGTGTGTGCGTGTGTGGGTGCTGTTGTGTTGTTAATTCCCACGTGGAGCTGCTGTTAGCCTGACAGTATAGATTTGTGAGACTGATTTTGCAGCGACAGGGTTTTATTACCACACAGGCCGTAAGACAGAGCAATAACAATCAGAAATAAGAACATTGTCCATTTCATGCCCTGATAATATTCACACGCTTTACATTGCGCTGGTGAGAAAACAGTGACCGATCCAAAGCAAATAAATCATGCCTGCCCTATGCATCTATGAGACACCTTCAAATGGCCCCTTTATATTCTAAATTAGCACTAAACTTTTCAACCCTTAAACAATCAAACTATAGCCACAAAGCAAATAGAATCAATAGCACTTGGACAGCCTCTGCTTCCATGTGGAAGCAGGCATTGTTCTTTTCTCTGCACAGGTCTAACCTCGCTGAATGCCTCTTTTCACTTACCACAGTTCAATCCCAACAGTCAAAGACAGGAAGGCAGAGAGCAGACCTTTGCACACTGTCGACCATTGTTTGGTACAAAGGTTGTTAGCACAGTTTCAATTTGGCCACGCCTGGAGCCTGGCAGGTAACCAAATTAACAGCCTGCTGCAACGCCTAACACATTCCTATGGGTGCTTTTTTCTTATATTTATGTATTTTTATTCTCAAAATAATAATCTGTGCAAATTGACAAAGGAACGACACAGAATTTGGTTTGTTTGAAAACAGTTGGTTTAATATGTATTAAGTGACTGTAAGTAGGAACATTTCACAGCCTTCATGCTTGTGGTTGTTGCACACTCATTACTCATTAGTATAAATAAATGTTAAGACGCTGAATTTCCAGTAGATGATCCTTTGCCTCCTCCTCCCAATGTAGCAATGCAGGGTGGCTGGAATTCTTGCTAAATCAGCCTCTGCCAAACCAGTTTGATACCATCAGCTGATTCTCAGACATAACATTAGAATAGGAAATAATCTGTAACACTTCAGTAGAAGAACCAAAGCAGCAGGAGTCCATTTCCCTCCTGCAGCAAATATAAATGCCCAATATTAAACTTCATGATGAACAGTGATGAAAAACAGGGCACACACACAAACTGTCTGTGTTTGACAGTACTGATATAAAAATGTTACCTGACCGTGCTTTCTGAGGGCCAACAGCACGTTACAGAGAAAATGTCCATGTAGTTGTTACCAAGAGCTTTCTTGTTCCTAAAGGTGAAAGAGATCACTTTGTCCCCAGACTTCTTTTACTCAAGGTTGAACTTTTTAAGGTTATCGCTGAAGAGTGTGTCTTTGACGGCTTTGAAGACAACGCGGATGTTTTCGGTGTCCGTGGCACAGGTGTAGTGTGTGTAAAAGGGTTTCTCGTGTCCACTGTGATTATCGATGTACATTTGCAGGATGAACTTTTTGGCGGATTCAGCATCATTCTGACGCCCTGAGGGAACACAGAGCAGAAGTTTCACACGCGCACAGAAGCAGTGTGAGCACGACAAAAGGATCAGAACGTGAAGAACAGGAAAACTGTCCAAGTAACAAAATGTCTGAGTGCAAGAGCACAGTTTAAGCACAAGCAGAGAAAATCTAAGCACAGGCAGAGCGCAAGCCCAGGGTTTAAGTGAAAGCATTACAAAATCCTGCTTTCAAACTGACAGACCACACTGACACACCACACTGACAGACCACAGTCTTAAATTAGGAAAGAAAAGTCAAAAATGTGCTTTGTGAGGTTACATGGTGATTGATTTCAACCTTAACCATTTTAAAATTTGAAGAACGTTAATGGGACAGACAGACAACTTGAAATAATAATGCCTCTGGCCAGTGGCTGTCACGGCGCAGAAAGAGGAATAAAAATGTCAATCATGTCTTTTCTTAACCTACGGGGGTTTCTTCAAAGTTCTTGTTTCATTTAACAAACTGTCTAGAACACAAAAAGGTTCAGTTGACATTGATGCAAAACAGAATTAAAACAATTCAATATTCTGCCTTTTGCTTGAAACATAACAATTTAAATATTAGTAGCAATTAAATGATCATCAATAGTTGCTGATTATTTTGGTTTGGAATACTCAAAAAGATGAAATGGCAGAGAGCAAAAACAGGTCCACTAAAGAGTAAACAGGAAGTGACAGAACAGAACATGCTTTACCTTTGTAGGCTGGAAAGTAAGTTGCCAAATGGGAATGTGAGATTTTCTCTTCAAGCAGGTCTGTTTTGTTCAGAAAGAGGATGGTGGAGGACTCTTGAAACCAATTGTATGAAAGAATGGTCTTAAACAAGGCGAGGCTTTCTTTCAGTCGATTCTAGGGAAATAGGTAAAATTATCTTTAGAGAACAAAGAAGAGTCAACTGATTGGACAATGTGGAAATAGATGAGGAAATAACTGTGGCTAAGCAAAATATTGATTTGAGCTTACATCATTGTCATTTTCATAAAGCACTTGATCATACTCGCTGAGGGCCGCCAGGAAAATGATGGAGGTGACATCTTCAAAACAGTGGATCCATTTCTTCCTCTCTGAACGCTGACCACCCACATCCACCATCCTGTAAAATATCAACACACCTTGATTATTAAATTAATCGCTCCTTACATCACTAGATTGTGTAGCTTGGTTCAGAAAACCCATCATTTTTTTGAATTGATCTAATATTTGTGCTGTAGCAGGTTATAAAGTGCAGCAGCCTACCTGAAGATAGCTTTGGAAAGGTCAAAGGGGTACTCTATGATGCCTGTGGTGGGGACCCTGACCCTCAAGATGTCCTGCACGGTAGGGATGTAAAACAGGCCTGTGATTCTGTCCAAGTCGCTCAGGTAACTGGAAAGTTAACAACAATGGATCAAGTTTAACATCCTAAAACATTCTTGACATTCTTATTTATCATTTATCTGAATGAATCCACACTTATATTTGAGGTGATGCAAATTAACAGTTGCTTCAGTTCTCTGGGAGATCCTTGGATTTATGTAAATTATCTGATTTGTATAATGTAAAACTCTTACTATTTGGCAGAGTCGGATAACTGGAATTCCCTCCTGCGGTCGTAGCACTTTTGAACACCTTGGTCATTCCACACTTTCTTTATGGCATCCACCTGCCAAGGCTCCAGAGTGAACACCTGGGTTGCCTCCACTTTGCTCAGCCTGTCCGCATGGCTCTGACACACAAGACATCCACACAAAAGTTGTTTTGTTCTGTGCCGTGTATGCCCACAAGTGGTAACACAACGTGTTAGTGTGTTAGTGCAGCGTAAGTGACACACATTTCATAAAATGTTACAAAAGAATTATTATAACTGTATTTATTTTATCTTTTTTAAAAACAAGGTTTCTCACAGTGTTGTGGTGTTCAGTGTAGTCAATCTGTAATGTCCTCATGGCGTGAATCAGAGACTGGATGGCTGTGACAATGTTCTGAAACACCAGCCGAGTGAAACCCCTCCTGTCGGCTTCACTGTATCCTCTGCCATGGATGATCCTCATCTGTTTGATGAAAGTGCTCTTCCCGCTTTCACCGGTCCCTAAGTAAATTAGGTGGATGAGACCGAAGGATTAGATGAACAATAATAATCAAAAGCGACACCAGAAATATGCAAAACTATGATATGTAAAGAGAAATATACCATCTGAACACCAATTAGCTGCAGCAAATCAGTTTTTAAAATGAGAACAGGCTGTAGTTTGACACGTTGTAATAGTCCCCCACCCCTCAGGCATAGAGGTGAGTATGTGTGCATCATTGGGTGCACTGATTAGTGGGTATATACCTGTACTTGGATTCAAGTTAAAGCAAGCCACCAATCATTCCTAAAGTCCTTTTAAATTCAATCAAGATGCACCAAATTTCTAACACACTAGATATCAACTCTCTTATATGCCAGATTGTTTTCATCAACAAACAAAGGCACGTTGCTGAAAACACAATGTTGGAGGTAAAGAGAAAAACAATAAAGGAAATGAATTTAACATGCGTTTGTGTATTTGAGGTTTTTAGTCTGAAGGGAACATTCGATCCAGGCCAAGTCAACACGTCAATCAGAATCAGAATCCCTTTATTGTCCCACAAACGGGGACATTTCTTTGTCACAGCAGCAACAGGACAGTAGAGTTTCTTAAAAACAATAACAATAGTGAAAAATAAACAAGATAATTTAAAGGTAAGAAAAATAGAATATGCTGCTATATACATATGGACATATTCAGTGTGCAAAAAACAAAGAATTTACAAAAAGTAAGGGTGTGGCAGTGTATTTACTAGTGAAATAAATAATAAATATGGGTATTTGTAAAAACTGTATACAGATGTATGCTACTGGGAGCAGTGATTGTAGAGTCTGACAATCAACAGCCATGCGTCCTTGACTGGATCAGTGAACTGCTTCCTGCCCACTGATTGTAAATTATACTCGCGGTAAGAGTGTCAGCTAGCCACCTGAAAAGCCTAAAAATGTTAACCATTAGACTGACCTTTACAGGAGGATATTGTTCTCTGACCAGTCTAACTCAAGTTGAAATTTAAAGTAGCGCTGACCTTTAAACAAAGTCCTTCATGTCTCGTGTATTGTTTCCAACACAACTAACAGTGGGGCTTTTATTAGCGCTGCTGTTTTGATAGTTCTGGAAAAAAAACAGGCCTCAACTGAAGCTATTATGAGCGGTAATACATTCACAATGTGTTTACTCATCTTCCCGGTTGTCAAAAAGTTGCTCAGCCCTGTATTGTTCTCTCTTTCATGTTTTGCACTTTTAACATACCTGACTTTGTTTTGCAAACACATCTTGACAATTCAAACGAAGCAAAGAAACTAAATGAAAAGAATAAAACAGCCCATACGCAGTCTAGTTTGATTTGAATCAGGGGAGACAAAACTATGAAGGTTATCAAACTGTTGACTCATCAGGGTTTCACCAAGTATTTGAAGAATGCAAAGGATAACCAGCTACTGCTCTGAAGGAACAGTGCACACAAAAACAAGAAGCAAAGCAAACCATTGCTATCTATTGATCCAAATACTTAATCCCTGTTGAATTGATACATTCACATCACAATCTTTCACTTGCTCAGAATCAATAACTGAAACTGGTTTCTACTAAAAATTGTCGACCGTCTGTCTCTGAACAGACGTTCCTTTTTTGTGTGGCTCCAGTCATGATAATATATATTAGTAGGTGGGTCTACTGCCTCTGTCCAGACTGTATCATCTCCAAAACTTTGAGGTGGATCATGATCCCCAGAGGATGACACTTTTGGTTATGGTGAAATGTGTCAACAATTATTTGATGAATTTCTTACAGATTTTCTTGGTTTTTAATTATTCAGGATTCATAACCATGGTGTTGATGATTGTTTCTTTTACAATATAGCGCCATCAACAGATAATGAGCAGAAATTGTCATTTTATACTTGTATTAATAAAACAGTCTCTGATATACTTAAGTAAGGTGGTGAACATGGCAAACATTATACCCGCTTAACATTAGCATGTTAGCATAGTCATTGTGAGCTTATTAACATGGCGATGTTGGCATTGAGTCAACTCAAAACATCCTTATGACATTTCCTGCTCAGTGCACATTAGGATTGTAACTTATAACATTTTCAATTATCAAATTATCTCCTGAATTTTCACGTTAGAGAAATTTGAAATATCGAAATCACTGTTTCCTAAAGACAATGACTCTTTGTTCTTCAAACATGACGCGGAAAAGCAACAGAACATAATAACTTGTATTTGTAAACAGTAAGTTTGTGATATGTAAAAAAATACTTAAACAATCAATTCATTTTCTGTCATTGACTTATTAAAAAAGGTTGCAGCTATAACACATATTGTGACCACAGGTGGTTTTTTTCACATAAATAAGGTATTTTTATAAAAAAATACAAATACTGACTACTTAACTCATAAATACCAACAGCAGTTACACTCAAATATACGCCTTGAAACTTCACATAGTACCAAACTAAATATAACTAAATATAGTTTGGCTGATTAATGTGTACTTGTCAAGTCACAGTCACAAGTAGATGACTCATCATTACAGGAAGGTCTCTTTAACAGGTTTGTTTCTGTTACATAATATCTGATATGTCACACTGGAAAAAATATACATGCAAGAGTACATATAAAATAAGTATATTTTTTCACTTCTCTGCACAATATTGACTGATTAAAAGTAAAATGTAATGGTGAATAGTTACATTGACCTGGCTGTGACCATAAAGTAGAAAATCTACATTAATATGATACTGCAAATTTTACATGGAAATACATGTGTATCACCACTCACCTCTACAGACACTCACCTAACAGCAGCAGCTTAAACTCCCGGTGAGAATCTCTCTTGTCACGACGTAGCTGTTGCTCTATTGCTCTGTGTATCCTGACTCTCTCTGCGTCCTCGGCAGAAATGCAGCACTCCTCCATTGTTGTCCAACTTCTACTGGCAGCTTTTAATTGTTAAGACCAACAACGCCACAGTGGAAGGGGAGTTTGAGGAATGAATGGATAATGGTTTTCCTCAGTCCTGCCAGGGGAACTTATGTCCGGGAACAGGTAGGTTGGTTGGTTGTCCACATTCTGCACTCATTCTTCCTCCTGCAGGAACGAGTTCAGGTGCATTTCACATTCCTGCTGTGCACAGGAGGAGGAGGGAGGTTGGGCCGGTTCTCACTCGGAGGCAATGCAAGTACTGTATACGTGGGTCAGATCATGTGTATCCACTTACAGGTGCATTCATTCCCATGTGCCTCTGAATTTAAAACTTTTCCCCCCACAATGAGGCACAGTAGGGGAAGAAACATCATGGAGCAGGAACACTAGAAGTTAAACAGAGTTAAGGGTGCCGAGATAGTCTAACAACTACCTATTTATTCCACAATTGTCTTTCTGTCTGTCTAAGTGTCTCACCAACCCTTCATCTTCTTGACTTCACACTTGTGAACTGCAGAGTCATTTAGACACGCTATGTGTTAAATAATAATAAATATTGAATTGGCAGGGTTCAGTTTCATTTTGTGCAAAACATCGACTATCAAATCTTCACTGCAGATAAACCAGATAGGATGAACACAGAGTTGTTTAACTTCCCCCTGCACCATAGATCGTATGGAAAAGCCACACCTCGGCTCCATGCCCCGATCCCTACTGCCCAGACTCCAAATTTGCAGGATGGCAGCGTTTGTATCTGCAATGTTTTGGCTTTATTTCTGGATAGTAGGAGGAAGTGGAGATGGATTGCTTATCCTTTTACACAGTCTATGCGGTGCACCTGTACATCACTGCAGCAGGGTGACGTGTTACCACTAGAGGGACCACAGAAAGAGATTTACAAGCGGAGTTAAATTACTCTGTAAGGCAATTCTTATGCAACAAAGACAAAAGATTACAACAGGATTTTCAAATGAGAAAAACGTTGGCTTTACTCTTTGTATACATAAGCTAAGTGAACATTTTGGCGGGTTATAGAATATATCAATAATAAATAATCAGGACAATGTTCAGTGTACACTCAAACGTTTGGGTTGCAGTGGTATGCAGACCACAAACATGCAACCATGACAGAACTAGTGTTTTAACATGTTGATTGTATTACTGATACTAATACTATTGTTGGTTCTCCCAGGCCTCGTTAGCCACAGCTATTAGAGATTCAAATGCTACATAAACATAATGGGTAACTTCTGCATCTTGATAGTCATCTAATCTTTTGAGTCATTATTAAGCAAGCATTTCAAAAGCTCCTTCTCCCTGGAAATTCTTATTTTGTGACATTTTACAGACAAAACAATGTTACAGCCTTAATTATTAAGGTATATTGGGTAATGTGGCTGGAATGTTGAATGGTAGATTGATTCTGGGCTGGTTTGAGTCTACATTGATAAAAATGGGAACAGGAAAACAATGGACCATGTGCCCAGCAGCCTCCTCACCCCTTCAACCATCGCTGCACATCACTAGTGCCATGTACTGCTGCCATGTTGCATTTAGCGCCCGTCCTCCAGAAATAAATGGGCTTTGCCACACCATATAAACCACTGTGCACAACAGTACAAAAATATGGACCTCTAACATAAGTGCTGCTGCAAGCTCCGGCCAGATGGATGAATCACAGAGGAGGATTTTCCGACTGACATCTGGAGCCAGACCCCGAGCGGCCAGGGAGATAAACACTTCAATGGGCAAACAAAAGGTTCGCTGGAGCTGATGAGCAAACAAACAATCTGAGCAGCAAATGAACAGAAAAAATGTCTGTTTATTTATCCAGATTACAAAAAAAACACCAAGACTTGTTTGTTAAAACATCTCAGTGACAAAGAAACCGTGCAAATTAGACTGTAATTATTTTAACACGAAGAAAAGGGGGTCGTGTAAACCTGCTGCGGATACGCTTTGATAAGATTTTTTATTCATGCATCTGATATCTTCAAAAGTATATGAATTAATATCAAAAGTACTTCAGAAGTTCTTCTCTCTTCAGCAGAGAGTGTTTCAACACTTTGAAGCACACTATCTATGAAAATACTGTACCATGCAATATTTACACCATGCATACAGATAAACAATAGAGCGAGAGAGACATTTTAGCTGATGATTTTAAAGGCAACAATGACTACTTAAAATCCAACAAATAGTCCCTGATCTCTTTATTCTATAGCTTTGATAGAAGACTTATAGAAGGAATGCGGATGTCTCTTTTGAAATGAGGGTTAAATTATAAAAAATATACCAAAGCTGTGCTCACAAAAAAGAAAGTGGTTTAACACTGAACAATGCCAGAGTGAATATCATAATCAGTGAATTGAGGTACACACACATAGACGATCAGCTAATGCTACAATGCTAATGCTACAAAAGGAGCAAGTGTGCAAATCAATATCTCTGATAAAATAATTGTCATTAGTGTTTGACTTGTTTTTTTCATTAACTCATGATACAAACTTAGCATTTAGAGTATTTCACACTGTTTCGTACTTTTAACTTAAAAAAATAAACTATGACCAACTTGGGTTAGTGATGTGAGGTGCTGCATTGCAGTTAGTCTACATCCACTTCCATAGATTCCCTGAAGGACAGACCTCGTACATTTCTGGTCTTCATAGGCTTTTGAGGCCACTGAAATACTTCTCTCCCCCCCTCAATTCATCAATGTGCATTTGTACCGTTACTGTTCTTCAACAACGTCCCCAAAGAGCTCCATACGTTTCAAGAGTGCGCACAATAATACGACTCCCCGCCTTTAATTGTCAGGACACGCTTCATTATAGCTGTAGACGTCCATTTCTCAAAAAGCCTCACAGGAAAATTTTGAAATACATCAGTAGTACAGTCATTTGGAGACAAGCTCTATATAGCTTCTCGGTTTCCTGTATTGGATTATAGTGTTCAGTAGCAGCGTGGGGCAAACTGAATCACCGCAGAGCTCTCGTTACTGCCGGCTGCAGGAGCCGATTGGACCCTGACGTTTTTCAAACCAGGTTGTAGACTTCCAGGTTTTCCTGCAAGATGTGGTCCTTCACTGCGCGGAACACAAAGCGAATGTTGTCTGTGTCTGTGGCACAAGTGAAGTGGGAGTAGATCATTTTTTTCTCGATTGGATTGAGGCTGACAAACATGTCTAAGATGAACTCTTTTCCTGCTTTGACATCCCTCTGGGGACCTGGTGGAAAGAGACGAAGGGCAAATAAAACCCATTATAATCACTCAATCTTATTTATGTATAGATAAAAGCTCAGATTGGCATTGAGATAACAATTTAAATGAGACTATTGTTGCTTTCAGACATGAACTGAACTCCAGACAGTGTCCTGAAGTCATCTGGAGAGGCTGAACGTGAGAACACATATATCTGAGTCAGTTTCTGTGAGCCAACACATAACGGACACAAAACTGGAAAAAACTAAAATAATACAACTATCTCAGGATGAAAAAGAGGTGTCATACATGTAGATGATGCATTGACTTGGAAAGACAATGAGATTTGATGGTGTTCGGCAGAAGAATTTATACGTCATGTTCTGTCTGCTGTATCTTCTACCCAGACGCCACTCCTCACCTTAACACTCTAACAATCCCCTGCTGCGTTCTTCATATGTGAAAGACAAACTCTAGAAAATGTTTGGCAGACGGCTCTTATCTCCAGTGTTCATGTCAGAAAGCAGCTTTTAAAAATTAGACAATTGGATTGGAGTCTCCTCTTACCATCGTATTCAGGGAAGTAGTCAACCAAATGTGAATACATGATTTTCTCCTCCAGTAAATCGATCTTGTTGAGGAACAAGATGACTGAGGAGTCTTTGAACCACTTGTAGGTTATGATGGTCCGGAACAAGGCCATGCTTTCCTCCATTCGGTTCTTTGAAATTCACACAGACAGACATCTCAGCATGAGCGGCAATATAAAATCAGACTCAGTGTTGGAGAGCAGCACTTCAGCGGTGATTGCCTGTGCGAGCAAATTCAGCCTGGCTGTAATCTCATCGAGTGAACAAGCCAGGCTGAGAGCTGCACTCAGCTGAACAGAGCAACTAAACAGCTCCCCCTGCAGGCGAACCACATGCACTGACACAAAGGAGGGTTGGTTTGTTATTGTGACCAGAAAAAGAGAGAGAAAAAATAGAAAGGGAAGAGAAATGGATACAGGGAGAGGGGAAAACTAGAATAGTGCTGGACTCTGTGGAAAACTAGGTTAACATCTCCACCTAACAGCTGCATCTTTAAACAAAGGAAACAATGTCTCTTTGTATATCTATTATTCCTTTCTTTTCCATGTACACACTAACAGGGGATATATAGTAAGAGATGTCCTTGTAATTGCAGCGTTGTACCTCGTTGGCCGACTCAATGAGAACCTGGTCATACTCGCTGAGCGCCACCAGGAACATGATAGACGTGACTTTCTCAAAACAGTGGATCCACTTCCTTCTCTCCGAACGCTGACCACCCACATCCACCATCCTACAGCCAATGAAAAAAGTCATCATATTATTATTTTAGAATATAGGAGAGAAGAGAGCCTGGAGCCAGAAGCCTTCTGGATTCTGTTTCTAGTTTAACCAATCACCTCTGTGGAGGCTTTGGTTGCCTGCAGATAAACAGTCCATGTGGAGAGCAAAAGAGGTGGAAGAGATTAGCTAAAATGTCATCTGGACTTGAAGCACCAACAAAGAGTTTTGCTAATTGTGTTTTGTGTGGAGAAACGTTGGAATCTTGTGATTGAAGAAACTAGTTTGACTAGTCTTGGCCCGGATTTCTGCTGTCTACACCAGAGGCCCCAAAATATTGGCCATTTCCCCCAGAGGCTATTTTGTTATCAGACCATAAATGGTGGGCTCTGATGTTGCTCATTTATATATAGCTTTATCAAATTCTGAGGCTGTGCTGTTTGGTATTTGGTCATTTACTATCTGTAAGCAATGTAGACATGATGACTTAACTAATCAGGTCATTGAAATACGCTCATATGGTTGTATCTGATAAATTCATCACATAAATCAACAGGATACACCATGAATGACTGGGCATAATGTCATGATAATAGATCGACTAAGTGCAGAAACTTGATTATATAGATAATTCCCATAGTGCTGAGATATTTTCAAAGTAATGGACTCACATTGCCCTACTTGCCCTGTGGCTTGTATGTCTTCAAACAGATGCGGATGTTATCGTACAAGAAGCTGTTAAACTAACTGATATAAGGGTGGATGATGTGAAAGTACAGGTACAATACAGAGATTGCACTTTATCAGCTATACCAAGGTATTTATGTCCTTATTATCTCTTGGGGTATGCTAAGGTTGTTGTGGGCAGTGTTACACAATCACTGACAGGGACATTTCACGTCAATGTCAGTTATGACTCAGTTTCACTGGATTGTGTTGTTGTTGTAGTAGTCGTAGTTATAATAGTAGTATTAGTATGAGTGGTTTGTCGTTGTTGGAGTCCAAGTTATTGTAGTAGTTGTTGAAGTGGTTGTCAAATGATTAATAGCAGTTGTTGCTGTTGTTGTACTAGTAGTGATAGTGGGAATTGTAGCAGTAGCATACAGCTGTAGTAGTGACAGTAGTAGTTGCTGTTGTAGAAGTCATAGTTCTTGTTGTAGTAGTTGTACTAACAGTAGTAGATGCAGTTGTTATATATATACAGTATATATATATATTTATTAATAGTGGATTAGCTTGAATTTTCACCCATAAACACATAATGATTTAAACTTCAGGAAACATATCATGATAGAAATTTAATCAAATAAGTTGTGATGTTAAACTACAGATGTCATCATACTATTAACCTTAGAAACTCCTTTTTCTTCACTGCTTGTGACCTCAGCTCAAATAATAAAAACCACCACAGCATCAACAAACTTTAACAGCAGCATAAAACAGTCACCTGAACACCACGTTCTCCAGGTCAAACGGGTACTCTATAATACCCGTCGTGGGCACCCTGACCCTCAGGACGTCCTGCTGGGTCGGCAGATAAGTAGCATCAGCTATTCGGTCCAAGTCATTCAGATAGCTGTTATCACAGGACGACAACGCACAGTCAAGAAAAGGAAAACTAAACCAGCACAGACAATGAGATTGTTATAGAATATGGATCATGGATGTTCCTGTTTCAGTTGTTGCTTTCGTCAACAACCTTAAATGGAATAACCAGAGATCTCAAACCATCTTGAGAGTGTTAAACAGGCAACTGGCAGATGTAACAGTGGAAAATATTCAGCAATGTCTGAGGAGTTGAAGAATCTGTTTACACTCACTATTTGGCGGAGTCCGAGAGCTGGTATTCTCTCTTCCGATTGTAACATTCCTGGATCCCTGGGTCGCTCCACAAGCTCCTGATGGCATCCACGTACGGGTTCGTTAATGTCGTCGCCTTCTCCACATCAACACTACAGACAATACTGGCATTGGCCTGAACGACAGTGGAATGAAACACTGAATGTTAACTATACAATCCAACCAAGAAATAAATAAACACAGTGCTTCATGATCTAATGTTTGTGTCCTTGTACAGAGGATTGTTGTAATTTTTTTTAATGGAAGATTGATCAGGGTGAGTTTTAGAGGCAAATTTTTACCCAGCAAGCATCTGCCACTACAGATGCATCCAGGAAAAAAAACTAAACAAACTGGTTTGATGTTTTCTTTTTTTAAGAGACCAAAATCATTTTAGACAGATGAATTGATTGTGAATATAATCATGAGTTGGAGCTGTGTTACAGACTTTTAACTCAAACTAAAAAGGATTTATCGACATAAAATAATTACAACACAAGCTACAAATGAAACTATACAGAAAGGAGGTTTCATGACTAGGACCTGAACTTCTTTCTTATCTGCTGCCTGAGCCACTGGCAACTCGATTCAAGCTGCCTCTGTGTCCTGCTGTGATCCTGGACTGTAATCTCCACAGTAAACTCAGAGTGGATGCAGCAAAGATCTGCCGTTTCCAACGGTGACTACTTTTACTTTCCAACCTGCTGTTCACCCTCAGGATATCGCATTTTCCGCATTAATATGCATTTATTGACACAGCGTTTAAGTACAAAAGCTTCTACGTGTTCTAGGTTTGTCCTTTGTCTTCTAAGAATTCTCCATTTCTGTTTCACTGCCTTTATTTGTGTCAGATTAATAACAAATATTTCCCTGCCTGCAAAGCTACTTCTGCAGTGCAACAGTTCAGCCAGAAAATACCTGGAAAAAATCTGTTCAAGCTGTTAAAAGTTCTTTAATGGACATTTATGGGTGAACTATTCATCCAAGTCTGTTTTCTCTCATCGACTACTGCCTGGGACTTTTGTATCCGAGGAACTCTGCATCAATAAACAGCCTTAAGGCTCATTTATGCTGCCTTTACACAGAAAAAGAGACACGTCCTTTGCAAAAAATGTAGCCGTCACTGCCAACATACTTCCATGTGTCCACTATGTTGGAATGGTTGTTACAGGTAGTGTGGGTAAGTTGTTTCTGAAAGCCTTTTTATCTTACTTGTTGAAATCCTCAGAACCCACAGAACCAGTAATTCCATTAAGCCGGTGAAATCATTGCTTGCGTACCTGTCTGTCACTAACTGACCTGCCGGCCTGCACGCACCCTGTCCGTGCTCCCACAGCCCAGGACCAGAGCCTTCACAAGTAAGAGAGACTAACACCACAAAGGCAGAGATGATAACATAATGACGAGTCGAGTGTAGCCTGCTCTTGCTAGCTTTCCAGGATTTCCGACCCTTGCTTTAAGAAACACATCCACGAGAGTTTCTGACAATAAAAAACATGGCAACGGTGGAGGAGAATGTGAAGAAAGAGGCAATTTCTTGAAATTTCCTGCTTGTGTCCTACCGTCATCTCGCTTGAACTATTGACTTTACACCTATGGACAATTTTGTGTCTCCAAATAACCTATGCTGCATGTCTTTGGATTGTGGGAGGAACACCGAGTACCGCCAGGAGACCCACACTGGTTTAGGGAGACCATGCAAACTCCCCCACAGAAAGGCCCTGAACCAAAATCCAAACCAAAACCAAAATCGTGGTACTGTAAAATACATCTAACCCTGTGATTGACTGCCGACTTTCAATGGTGTACCTCGCCGCTCATCCAATGTCTTCTTGCTCCCTCAACGCAAAAACAGTATAGATAATGTATGGATGGATGAAATAAATCTGTATAAGATGTAAATTCTAACCAGTTTACTGCCCTACCGTTGACTACAAAGAGACTTCAATAATATACCTGAAGAGCTGTTCGGAGAGTCATATCTCTGCACATATTGTGAAAGCAGTGAGTATTTTCCAGCTATTTCTGGCTGACTGAAATTGCTAGCAGGGATTGTATATTGCAAAACACCCTCAGAAGTTTATTTTTAGCTGCCTTTTTATATTTCTTGGGGAAGCCACGCTCTCTGAGGCCTTTGCCTTTTCTGGCATTTTTTACAGCTGATTTCATGGCTCCTGCTTCACTTCTTTTATGTTCCCAACTCTTTGGAGAAATGATGGGACCAATTTTAAAGAAATTGCTATTCGAGCAGTTTGGTGCCATTTGTGCTCCAATAATGACATTAGCCTAAGCTGGCTGTTGATTGGTCGAATAAACATATCCTTACCCTCCCCCTCATCATTGACTAATATCAGTGACTCACCACAAGGGAACAGATTCAAAGTATGCCTGGAAAGGATAGAATCTAATAAGACCTTACTGCGCCGGCATTACAGTTTGACGGGTCTGCCATGACTAGTTACGGTTGCTAAGCTGTGATTGGACAATCACTGTTTGGGGGAGGGGTTTAATGAATTGTCACGTGACATATAGGCTTCTTCTCCTTTCCGGCCTTCAGTATTAATATCTACATGGTTGGTGATGTGCTGTTATTCATCCTCACTGGTAAAACAAACTGTAATCCACATGCTGACTCAGACCTGGCTAATGCTGCCAAAGGTCCATAACACCCAAATGACCCCCCCCCCCCCCGCCTCCTCGTGCAGTCACAGGACACTACAGCGAGTGGACTCTCCTCTTCTGGGTCTCCGTCTTACCTGGAACTTTTATTAATGTAGCATGTTTGTGTAAGCCAGCAAATTTGGTTGATTAATAAGCTCCTGCTGTCGCTGTGACAGGGACAGATTCCTATATGATTAATGGGAGATTCTCTCTCGCCCCTCCTCTTTTGGCGTACCTGTTCTTACAAGCCTGCACTATAAAATCATGTGTACTTTCCACATGACAGGACAGCCTGCTCTGTAAGTAGGCACAAATCTGGCAGCAGCAGTATCCTAAATATAAACAATGACGCAAAATTACCAGAGGCACTTCTCCCTGAATACACAGGAATATACACTGCAGGCTCTTTCAGTGTTGGACTGTAAACCATGAGCTCGCTTCTGTGGAGATGTGTGTGGTAAAAGCTCTTCTTTCAATCTGTCAGTGAGAAAGCAAGGAGAGGACAGGGAAACAACAGTCTGGTCTACCTTGTTGTGCTCGTACTTGTAGGGGATTCGTAATGTGTTCATGGCCTGGATCATGGCCTGCATGGCTGTGAAGATGTTCTGGTAGACCAGCCGGGTGAAGCCTCTCTTGTCCTCCTCAGAGTATCCACGGCCATGGATGATCCTCATCTGCTTGATGAAAGTGCTCTTCCCACTTTCACCTGTTCCTGTCCACCACCAGATAAATAACATAATTGTAAGCATGTTTACTTTCACAATAAGGACGGTGTTGTACTTGATTCATTTTTAACAAAAATGCTTAAAAGGAGACATATTATGCTCATATTCGGGATTTTAATTAGAATTTGGGGTATTACTAAAAAAGGTTTAGATGCTGTAGGGTGAAGAAAATAGATGAAGAAAAAACTTTCCTCATACTATCAATTGCTGCAGCTCCTCTTTTCAGCCTCTGTCTGAAGCACCTGGTTTTACCTAATGTCTCTTAAAGTCAGTACACATTCATGTTCCATTTTGAATGAATTGTTATCACTTTGGTGAGCCTCTGATACCTAGCACTATCATTAGGTCAAACCATAGATTGTATATAAAGATGGATGACGTGTCCTCTCATTATCCAGGAATTAAAGCAAAATATCCTCGACGTGAATGCTGCCATCTTGTGCATTCGGAGCCAGAGTCTGTGCTTGGTTATAGCACCGTAGTTAGACCCATGACCCATCCACTAACATGGAGGAGGCAGGGTTCATCTTCATTTTGTCTATGGGTAAAGCCTTGCAACCAAATAACCTGCAAGACAACTGACACTCCCATCAGCTTGGTCCATACTTCGTGTTGAGTGCAAATTGCCGCAAATACCTGATGAACATCAGCATCTTAGCATTAGCACTACGAGTCTGAGTACAGCCTCACAGAGCCATCAGTGTAGTTGGGGACTGGACAACAACAGAGGTCTCTGGCTTGGATGAATAAGCTACATAAGGATTTCACTGCACAAACAAGACTTGTTAATGGGATGAAATCATTATTAGTTATAAATCATTATGGAATGCATTGCCAATGTGTAATATTCAGAATATCACCAGCTTAATCCATTAACTGAAAGCAACAGAGTTTGCCTGTACTGTGCTTGAGGCACTTTCACGTGTCACTCTTATGCAATCTTGAAATTACCTTATTTACAATGGTCTGGCTTGTATCTAGTTCCCTGGTCTAATGTTTGTTCTCAGAGTCAAACAGTCTTTTGTCATCTCAACACTGACTGTCTGTAAAAACCTGAACTAGGAGAAGTTGTTGCACCATTTCCTCCTGTACAGACAGTTGACAGCAAATGACTGCAAATACAGCCGTTCCCAGGGAAAATAAGAGCATGGCACTTACTATATTCTATGACTTTAAATTGCACTGTACATTTTTCTCAGTCTCTGTAAAATTCATATGCTAATGTATGAAACAGTTTACACTTGACAGGGCTATTTGGCATGATACAAAAGTATACAAGCAGGCCAATAAAATATTTCTTTAGCAGAAGCAGTCTTTTTTTTTAGCACTGCACACTTGAAGTTACTTTTGAACCTGGAAGTGTAGTTATACATTCATAATGAGTCAGTGATTCTTGAAAGCACAATGACAACAACCAACGTGACCACCTTACACCTTAAACTAACATCACTGCTGATTCACCCTTTGTCAGGAACCAGGAATAAAACATGGACTTCAAAGATGATACAGCAATTATTTATTTAATCGACCAGACTAATGAGTTTCTAATCAATAGTAAGTTCACATCAGTGGCGGAGGCCCATTTACTGCACTTAAGAACAGTTTTAATGTTGGAGCATTAGTGCATTATTAGTGATGCATTAATATATAAGCAGCATTTTGTGCTTGTCGAGGCAAAACTAAGTTTAAAAATGTAAATTCTGTGGTGCAGAGTAACTGATTACATTCCCCAAGCTGCTGTACTTGATATGAGTTTGGAGATACATGTGTTTTACTTGAATGATTCCAGTTATTTTATACTTTTAATCCGCTAAAATTTTAAACCATTGGCTTCCAACATTTTTAGTTTATGACCCCTGACAAAATTTTTTTGTCTAGTTGGGGCCTCATGTCATGTTCCAGGCATCTGTGAGTAATTAGCTGCTCAAATAAATGGTCATTACTTCTCTTAAATATAAACAGAAATATTAAAGTACGTGCTTCACATTTGTACTTGAGTAAGTTATCTGGACCTTGACCAGCTACAGCGATGAAGTATTTTCACTCATTTATGCATCAGTGTTTATAATCATATAGTGTATTAAATAAACATATCAGTGTGTGGAGGCATTCTGATGCAATCTGAGTGTTTGTAACTGAAAGTACACAAAGTAGATTTTGCTAATGACCGGATGTCGGACTCTTACTTGTAAAAGAGTGGTGAGTTGCATTAGTTCATTAAGTGGAAGGGAACTAAGTATATTATTTTAAGTACAATACTTGAGTACAGTTTTGACTTACTCATGTGAGTATTTAGATTTTCAGCCACAACGTTAACAACGACTTGAAAGTTGATGTGATACTGTAAATACCACACCAATACTTTGATTTCACTGCTGTAAATAACTTTTACCTGTATTTTTGGTGAGTTGATTTAGTTTGGTGGAAAGGGAATGAGTATATACCTAAGAGCAGTACTTTTTGTACTACATACAGCACAGTTTTGTGGTACAAGGGGATTTTAAATTTCTGACACTTGATACTTAGTAGTAGTGTACTTATTAATCCAATACTTTAATTTCACAGCTTTAAATTATTAACAAATTTATTTTTGGTGAGATGATTTAGTTTATTTGGTGGAAAGTAACTAAATAAATTTACTGTACTACAGTTTTTAGGTACTTTCTGGTTTTTGAGTATTTGAATTATCTGTTTCTTTACACGTTTACTAAACTACTTTACAGATGATGTGGTATTGAACATAATACACCAATACTCTGATTTCACAGATGCATTTAAGTCTGACATGAATTTTTGGTGACTAACTTAAGTTTATTTGGTGGAAATTAACAGTAACCTTTACCAGACTACTTTACAAATGATGTGGTATTGATGTGGTGTAGTACATATTACACCAATGTTTTGATTTCACAGATGCAAATACGTTTTACGTGCATTACGTGAAATGACTTACATAAGTTTAATTGGTGGAAAGTAACGGTACAGTACAGCTTGTTGGTTCCTTTAAACACTTATCAGTAAAAGTATTTGAATGTTCTGCCACTTTATACCTTTACTCAACTACTTTACAGCTTTCTTTACACATTAGGATTTCACGAACAACACTGTCTCTGTTAGGTCTGTTTAAAAATAAAATACAAATAAAGTTTTGAAGGCAATACTTATATACTATATAAATACAAACCATTTACCTTTACTTATAAAGGAGTACTTTTACAGTATGATATATGCTTCGCTTGTGTTTTTATTACTGTATACCATAGAAGTGTTGTAGACTTAATTATTGTATACTATAGAAGTTTTAAAGAATCTTTTAAATAAGACTGTATACTATATAAATAATAGAAAGACTTTATCTTTACCGAGTAAGAGGAGCTTGAATTCCCGGCGGGCGTCCTTCTTGTCCCGGCGGAGCTGCCTCTCTATCTCGTCGTTGATCCGTCGAGCCTCTTTGGCCTCCGGGCTGAGGCAGCACGCTCCCACCGAGCAAAGAATCATGGCTCCTGGACGATCACACTTCTTCCGAGGCAAGGCACACAACCACAAGCACACATGGTGTCGGTTACACAGGAGAAAACATGCTGCAGTCTGTACATTTGTGATTAACCCCTCCACTATCCCGCTGCAAAGAAACAGCACACTAACCCCCGCCTCCCGAGCTGCGAGCCTCAACCAAGTTTAAGGAAGTGAACTCTCACTGATGTTAGTTTGTTTGCTTTTTCAAACCTCGATCCTCTCCCGTGCAGAGGAAATGTACTCTGTGCAACAACTTCAACACAAGCAGCGAGTGTTTTACCCCTGGTGGCTGGGCTCCGGGCGTGGTGGGCTGAATATGGCGGAGTTTTACATGCTGCAAAAATCACACAAACATGGTTAAAGTCTCTCTCCTGACGGGGAAAACAAAAGGTATTCCTCCGCCACGGGTTGTCCTTTGATTAAAAGGAGGAAAAGGAAGTGAGGCACGGTGCTGATGTTCCTGCGCGTCCTCAGATGTGCTCGTCCTGGCCCCCTCTCTCGTCTCCTTCCCTCTCCTGGGTGAAAACCTCCAGTGAACCATGTGACTGAAGGGCTGAGCTCTGATGGGAAACCGTGTGGGCTTTCTCTATTACATTATGGGAGCAAATTTCCGGTGTAAACTACGGATGCATGTGACAGGTCGTGCAACAGCCTGACACACCACCTTCCCTGAAAACCAATCCTCCACTGATAATCCCTGTGTTGAGATGGAAGAGGAAGAAGAGCACAGGCTTGGTGAAGTGTAACACTGACTTTATTTACTCAACACCTGCAGGTACAGATATCTGACACAGAAATAGATATGATCACACACACAAAAACAGGCACCACTTATGGACTCATAAAGCTGCAAACTCCTCACATGTAACTGCATCTCAATAGATCCTTTCAAAAAACATTTAAAAAAAAAAGAAAAGGTTACAAATTTTAAACAGTCACTTAAAGAATTAATGGATCCAACTGGACAGATGTTAAGGTTGCATTACAGCGAGTCCATCCAGGAGAGCGGTAGAAAATAAATCAAATAATAAAGAGGAAAAGAAAAAAAGATGGCCAGACCTGTCTTTTGGCTCCATGTCCTTCCATGAAAGTAGAAAGTAGTCTGGTACCATTCTAAGCACTCATGAAATTATCAGTTTCTATGTAAATATATATACACACACACTTTATACAGCTCCTTGTCTTTCAAATGAAAAGCAAAACATCTTTAAAAAAGTATTTTTGCTGTATCGCACATTTATTCCACCTAAGAGCAAATGTTTGACATTGAGGGAAAGATGTTTATTTGTTTTGTGGCAGAAAGGTTTAGGTCTCATAGAGACTGGAAACAAAGGGGAACAGGCTGCACTGGCTCTGTCCAAGACAGAGTTCAAACCTCAGTGCCTCACCCGTTATACACATAATCCATACAAAACTGAAGTTGTATGAGTGAAAATGAGTTTTTTTTTGTTTCGTGAGGGGGTCAAATGTAAATCTGAGCCTTGCACCTGCCCAATCATCATAAAAGTAGCCACATGATTCATTTTTATTCCAGCCATTCAACCCCTGGGATTTATTTGCATTATAAACAGCAATAGTCTTTATTTATATTAACAAATGAACAACCTTTACAAAAAGGGCCTGATTTAGTGAGCAGTTAAACAGTGGGCTACAACTTTAGCCTTTTTTAACCTAAATTTGACTACAATCTGGAAATTAAATACCAAATACACTATAAGCAGCTCTTACTTGCAGTGTAACCATGAATGGAGGCACAACTATCAATGGATTACTTAGATAGTAGTAAATAAAACCCCACAGATTCTCAGGCAGCATATTTTTCTAAGAATTCTAAACACATTCATACTAACTAATGGGAAACTCAGAAAGATTAATCACACTGAATGAATACATTTGAGAAATTGAGAACTAATTATTTTCCCGGACACCCAGTAATTGATCAGTTCTAGTTCTGATAACTGATTGAAGTGATTTTTCTAAATATAAATGACTAGACTTCACATGTGATGATTTACTGGGAAATGATGGAAAGAAAAACCTGAAAATTGAGCAGGGAAACATGATGAGAATTTACACGTCCATAAGGCAGCAAGGATCAGTGAATGTTTGGGTATGAAAATGATGTGAATCATGTGGAACATGTTCGGCAGTCGACAGATCTCAACCCACCTAACCAGCAATGTTTATTAAATTATGTAGTTGACAAGCAATACAGGTTTTCGGGAACGCCGGTGCAGTCGAAGCTTTGTGAAATGTATGACTGTAGCATCCAGCGGAACAAAGTTTATCTTTGTAAAACCTGCCCCAGAGAACAAACACATTTCCTAAAATGTCAAACATTTCCTTTAAAGCCCATTTTACAAAAAGTACTTCATTTTAAAGTGAAAAAGGGGGTTGTGTAAAAATTAAAGATTATTTAAATGGTTCTTTACCCATTCTTGAGAACATGCATCTTCATTTGGAGAGGGTGCTTCAACATTTGAGAAAAAAAAAAAAAAAGGAACAACCTAAAATCACACTGTGTTCCTTACAAAAAAGATTACATTCTGCATGCTGTACTGAAATGAGGGAGATAAGGGCCAGGGGGCGGCTCACAACACCGGAAGTTATCATACATATGAGTTTACTCCAATGACAGCACAACAGTCTCCCAAAAAATTATAACACCAGCACAGAAATACATTGTTGACTTTTTGTTTGCTGTTTGACAGCTTTAAGATTTTCTCAAAAAACCTCTAAATAAAGTTTCCAATGCACAGATAGGTGGCGTAGTGTGTGGTAGTGAGGGGAGGAGGCGCTTCTACCCAAAGCAGAGGAAAATAGGCTCTGAATAGAAGGAGCAAACCGTACAGTAGCATGGCTTCACTCTTCTTGTTTCTAGAAGAACCGACCAGAGTACTGCCTCACGCTGAAAGACACAAACAAAAAGGTTAAGGACATTAAGGATATTTATTTTACCAGGAACATGACACGGGTCGGGGCTGTTAATGGTGGATGCTGCAAACTGTAAGTCATTTTTCATGAGGAGCACAATTGTACGTTTAAAAAAAAGTATGCCAAGGTCAAGGCTGAAAATAAACCCTGCCTGCGAGAAGCACTATGAGTGCAGAGACGAGCTTAGCCACTTGGTGACTTGGGAAAAGAAACGCGTGAACTGAAAACTCTTCAAGATGCAAGAAAGGTCTAAGAAAACACAAGCTTCACACAGTCTGGCCGAATAAAGAAAAGTTCAACGTTTATCTAATGTATGAAGTTTGACTAATTACAGAGGCAACTCATTATTGTTTTCATTTTCAATTCATCTGTGACGTATTTCATCAATTGTTTTATGAATAAAAATGTTGTAAAGTAAAGTTGTATATAATTTCCTAGAGCCCATGCATCTCAAAGTAAAAATGACAGAGATATTATCTTGAAAGTCTTCATATTTGTAAAGCTCAAACCATAAAGTGTGTCTGCTTCCCTTGAAAGAATAAAATCATAATATTTCTTCCAAAAATATACAATATAATCAATTAAATATCCATCTGTCGTTAAAGGTGTGTGTCACATTCTATGTATTTTTTTATTATTATACTTTCACATGTTCTCTTGTCTAGCTCATTCTGACTGCTGCTGTATCGATTGAATTTCCCCAGCGTTCGATATATAAAGTGTATCTTATCTTAAAATTTTGAAATTGATTATCAAATTTAAATCAGATACATTTTATGTCAACGGTCGAATCAAATAATCGACTGGTTATTTCAGCACTGGGCAGAGTTACAGGCTGGAGTTCAGTTTTAGAACGGATTTTGATCTAAAGAAGCAGATGTAATAGTTGTATCAGTTTAGTACAATCAATATTTAATCACTACAGAAATAAAGTTATTTTATGTTTCAAGTTAACTAACAAATAAAACTGTTTACTTTCATCCAGTAATGGATGGTCAAACAGGTCGTCAGAGGACACCACGCTGCTGCAGCCGGGTGGCTTAGAGTTTTGGGGGAGGTTTAATCTCAGAGACACATGCCTGTTCTGCAGCAGGTACTGGGCGTTCTGGATCTGGTCCTGTGTTCCTGTGATGGTGATGATGCGGTCCTCAGAGCCCTCTAGTGGTTCATCAATCTTGATGGATGCCCCAGACTCATGGCGGATCTGCTTGATCCTCTGGCCGCCCTTTCCAATGATAGAGCCAGCCAGCTGCACAACAAGCACACAAACGGTTTTAGTGGTGTCGTTCCTTCACAGTCAAAGTCATGTGTTTGACATGCACACTGATGCCTTTTCACTTACATCTTTTGGGATGGTGACTTGTGTCGTAATGACTGGGCCTCCAATATCACTGTATGACCCTCTGCCACCTGTGAGGACAGGGAGCACATTTAGGGGGATTGTGTCTTTAGATAAATCATGCAACAACATGAAACGATCCTTTAAGGTTAGGAAAGAAGACAGAGGGACAGTGACGATCCATCCCCACTCACCAGACTGAAAGTGCTCCCAGGAAGAATTGTTGTCTTTGAAGACATTGAAAATACACCAGTGGGACAAAGACAGGAGATAGTTGCATAATAAACAAGAAATACAGACAGAAATCTTCAAGATAAACTTTTCCCTCCATTTACTCTTAAAGTGCATATTTTTCTTTAGTAATAATTATTCCCCTACGTGATTCCAAGGAGACATGTGATGACGTGTAAAAACTCGCAGCCATATCTTTACTACATGTTGAAATTAGCGATCAGGCAACCACACAGGTTTTAAACAGCAGCAGTATCTCAGGTAATTCTTGAATTAAATATTAAAATCTCATTTCAACCAAATTATCCTGAACATATTTAGACAAGAAGGGGAAACATACACTGGATTTCCTGTTATAATCATCCATACATTGCGTGCACATATTGTTAAATACAGTAGTCCAAAGATGAACCAGGAAAACTGTCTCTGTAATACAATATGTTGATTGACAGTTTTGGTATTAGCCTAAACATCTACATCTTTGTATAGTTTGATTTAAAACTTATAATTTAACTTGCTCTCTAGAGCACTGTGTCATAAAGAGACTGAGTTTAATGTGCCACCACATGTCATATTTGAAAAGATGATGACCAAAGCTATGTAAAGAAAACCTATGTTACCAAAACACAACAGGATTTTCATTTGATGAATAGATTTGTGCAGGATTAAAATAAATATGTAAACTCACCATATCCGCCTCCACTCTGCCGTTCAGGATCAATTAGGGGGGGAAAAAAATTGTTTTAGTATCACAAAAATAATAGCATTCTATGATAACATTTTGTCTAAAGAGCCAAAATCTCTATATCTATTCTACAATATGACAAACAATATGTCCAATACTGGTTAGGATTTACTCTTGTATCCATAACAGCTTGAATTAGCACAGATTCCGAAAGGTGCTGGAAATGTTCCACAAGGATCTGAGTCAGTTCCTATCACACAGCATTAAGCAGTCCCATTCAGCGACATTCATGTTTCAGATGTCCCATTTTATCTGAAAAGTGCATTACTGGGTTAAAATCTGAGAAACACTAAAACCATATCAAGTAACTTTGGGAGGATCCTGGGGAGAGTGATTTTTCAGTGTCTTTAACCGCAAAAAGCCAATGAAAGGATGCACCTGATCTCGAATAAGGATAATGGTGATGAAGGCTCACAGACAAAAAGCGTTTTGTACCAAAAAGCTGACTCACAGAAACAAAACATTACTTTTTCAGATTCCCACAGTGACGCACACTGTCATTGATGCAGCTGAACTGCTGCAGCTCACACTTGTTTCCACACCACCATGAGTCTGCTGACAGCCCTGTCTCTTTACACCAAGTTTGCTTTTGATGGTGTAATCAATAATAATAATCAACCATTGTTGATCAGCAGTCTGAAAAGCGAAGCTTTGCAGCCAGGAAGCAATAACGTGATTTGAACTTTTAAACACGCCGCAGCAGCAAGTTGTGAGCAGTGTCTCACACACATGTCTCATGCAGGCTGCTCTAACCAAGACGTACCCAAAGACATTCCTGGACCGCCACGCACGTGTGACGCATGCACTGTGTGTCCCAGGCCTCAGCAAGAACTAGTAAGTTGTGATGCAGCTGTAGACATGTTGATGTGAGCTGTCTAAAGGCAAGCGAACGAATACATCAAGCAATTCTGACACTTGTGCTGCCTCCAGGCATCAACAGTAAGAACTGAATTTTTTCTTCTTTTGACAGCTGCTGCTGTGAGTCTAAGTTTTTTTATTTGACTGTTTCATCCCACAAAGTATTTCTGTTAAATACTGAGAAGACCAGAGAGTTCACCCAGCCCTTGGACTTCTGGTTATTCTGAAAAAAGGGGCCTGAGGAGAACAGCAGGAGGTGTGATTCAGATTCCACAAGAACAGAAGATTATAGAATATACTACGTAAAAGATAAAAGCTGACAGTCAAAATTACTAAATGGTTTGATGTTTTAAGAACTACAGAGGAAAGTGGTCTCAGACGTTTGGACCACACTGCACGTCATTGCACTGGTTTACATTAAAACAGTCAAAGGCATCCACTTCAAGAACTTTGAAACTGGGTCAAAATATTCCAACTTATTTAGTGCTGGTGCTTTCAACAATCTGGGATATGACTTTGGTCCTAATTTTACCGAAGAATTAATTGGCCATATTTGGGGCATTTAAATACACAGTAATATTCTGCATTAACCCCATAAAGTCATGCCGGAATACATTCCTGTAAAAGTTAGAATGAGAACAAGGTCAGTACCATAAAGTTATCATCATTACTGATAAATGTTTTGCGTTAACTTATAACATTTCCATATGCTTTAAGGCAAATGTTGATTTAAGAAGCTTTTAGTTGCATAAATGAAAAAAGATATACTTCTTTCATTTTATAAGTAAAGTCAGAGTGGCCTTTATGAGTGAAGACACATTATTATTACTCATATTTATATCAATGCAAGCCACCACGTTTGTCCTTAAATGTAAGGAATTCAATGACACCCGTTGCTGTTTATCTGATTAAATGTATTCTTTGCTTTCGTATTGGAACACTTTGTGCAGGAATTGCTTTGGTTTCAGCTCAAGTTCATTTGCTAGCCTGGTGGATCTCTGGACTACGTACTCAGCTGCTCTGCGGTAACCAAGGAGACAACTGTTGCCAGGCAACAACAGGCCTAGATCAGTGTGCATACACAGTGAAAAAAGCAGGACAGTGTCTGTGCCTCTGTGCTTGTACTACACTCAGAAAAAAAGAAATTTGTGTCACCTCATCTGAAACATAATTCACAAACAACCACTATGCAGCTAAGAAGCTACAACCACACAGTGGAGCTGAGCGTTACAGCAGCACCTGTAAACGGACGGTACTCACCATGCTGTCATAACGGTCTCCTCGGCTTCTCCTGTCGCTACAAACAAAAAGAGGTGTGCATTAATATAGTTTATCTTCTCTAGAGGACACTCAAGAGCACAGCATCTAGCAGGTCACTGCTGTTACATTGGTATTTAGAAAGCTGTGAGTGTGAAAGGACATGCAGACTCTACAGATGACCTGTGATCAGACTCTGAATCAGGGCTGGTGGGTTGACAGTCTGCTACCGAGCAGCTTTCATTTGCTATATTTTGGGAGATGAACATAAATGCTCAACTATTTACCTCAGTGGCAGAGAGTCCCTTATTTAGGGCAAGCTTATATTATCAAGGGGTCTTAATTCTAAATTTCCCCCATTAATCAAGTCATACACACACTATTTTGGTGAAGTGGGTTGACATGACATGACACATGTATTTCATCTGTGGTAAGGACTCTTAGTACAACAAGCTACTTTTGTGGCTGTGTATCTCACCATACTGTTCTAGTAGGCTACAAGTAATTCCCTGAAAATCAACCCGACCTTTATTATTGTCCGGCTTCTATTTGTTCATTTGATTTTCATCTGGGACTTAACAGTTATTTAAAAGCCGGCTTATATATAATAATTTGCAATGTTGGGAATCATGATCACCTTTGTCTGTCGTCCATGCTGCTGTGGTAGCTGCCATGTGAAAACCTGTCTCCCCTGCAAACAATGACACACAGGGAAAGTAAATTGACTGTTCACAGTTCAGTATTGTTGATTTGATCTGGACCAAGACAACGTAGAACACAGTTTGCAGCATTTTTGGCTGTGGTCAATTTCCTGTTCATTGGCTATATGGACTAATAGGGTAACTTGATTTTACAGTTTTATAGATTGTCCCTACATGGATCCACGCAGTTAAAATTGCAACTGGACCTTGACGAATAAAGACAATAATAATGACAAAGGTCTTTGCCGCTATAATAATGGCGTAGGACAGTTACTGTGATTACTACATCAGTCGTTTACCCATTTATTTGGGAAAATTGGGAAATACAAACAAATTGGGCTTAAACTCAAAAAGGCTCTAGCTAAACTCTTTTCATTTGATCACAGGGTGATGTGCATTGTTTTAACAAGGCTACTTCTTCTCTAAAATCAATCTAAAGTTCATGATCTATAGATGGATGAAACTGAAAAGAAGCTTTGAATTTACATTAAAATCAAAGTCTGGTTGAATATGGACCAGGACTTTTCCTTAGGTGGTCTTGGTAATTAGTCCACTCAAGCAGTTTTGATTTGAAAGCAACGAAAGAAAATGGGGAACTTCCTTACCCTCCTCTTGGTGGCGGAGGCGGGGGAAGAGGCAGGTTTCGAGCTCGGCTGCCGCCTCGTCCACCTCGGCTCAGAGGTGGTGGAGGACCCCGACGAGGGCTCATGTCGTCGTAGTCCCTTCTGGAGGGAGGCAAGGGTCTGCTGCCACGCACGGGGGGCATTCGTTCAAAGCCCCCACGCACGCGAATAGGGAACCCACCAATGGGTCGTCTGCCTCTTTCCTCAAATAACATGGTGAAACCTCCATAATCATATGTCTCGTCATAGAAATTAGGGTCATAAGGCTGAGCACGACCTTTGATTGGAGCCTGCAAACAGAAGTCAAAGGATATAATGAGAGGAGATTGTAAAAGACTATGAAACTGTTGAAACAAGTTATGAAGCACAAAAAACGATAATCATCTGAACATTTAACTTCTTAGTGATGGATTTTAGCTTCAGGTGATTATTATTACATCTACATGGCATGAAACACATGACTGTAGAAAGTATGTTTATGCTTTCAGCAGATCCCGGGCTGTGAACTCACCTCTGACACCAGCTCCAGGATAACTTTTATACATTCAATGACACGTTCTGGCTTTCCTCCCACCAAGACGACTCTGTCAGTGGAGTGTGGACAGCACTCCTGGAACAACTTGATGGTGGTCTGGGTGTTCTGGTGCAGAGAAACCCCATAATTAAAATCTACTTTTGATTGAGCTGATGACACCGGCAGAAATGCCACATACATGACGTTACTGCAACTGCTAATTAAATCAGTAGTTAAAAAGTACACCCTCTCCAGTGTTTGGCACAGAATTAGATTTTATCCGTGGTAGCCATTAGGCAATGACACATAACAGTTATGTTTCTGATAAATGTGCAGTGCAGGACTCTCTCCTACCTCTCTCAGCTCCTTTATCTTGGCACCTTTCACCCCAATGATGCCCCCTGCCAAGCTCTGATGGATCAGCAGGCGAAGCTCACAGTCAAAATCAATCCCACTGTAATGCTGGTACTACAGAAACACAACGTACATCTCTAAATGACATTCGAACATAGACTGTGTGACATTCACTGAGGAGATGAAAACTTAAGATCTATGTGGAATATTAAACAGGCTGTGACAATAATATTTGAAACATACACAAAACCACATTTCAATTATATTTTCTAAGTTTTTCCACATTTGAGGTTTGACTGCTCCTATTTTAATCAAGCCATCTTGATCTGCTGTCCTCTTCTTTTGCAATGGTTTATTGGCACCCAAGGTGAAAATTAGTACCACCAGCAGTTTATTCCAATGAACCAACAACTAATAACAGTAATGAATGGAAATGCAAATTAAAATGCATTTTCTTTTGTAGATTTTCTCAAAACATTGCACAGCCGTGGGATGAAAATCTAGCTAATGTGTTGCATTACTTTGACGTACTAACAATCTGTAATAAAAAAAATTAAAACATCAATAGCTAATATATATAACTATCTAAGTCTCAGGTCAAATTTAAACCATACTAGTTGAGCTCAGGTGAAACGGCAAAATTTTTGGGTCTAAAATTAAAGGTGCCTTTTTGAGTTTTCTTGTAAATGAAAGCAATATTAACATTTAATATTTCTCTTGGAGGTCCAACAAATATATTTACTAAAGCATTCACAAAACTAGTGCTGCTCACGTAGTGAGGTATTCTTTTTCACTTGATTTGCTGGTATTGTTATGATTCTTTTTTCATTACTGGCACAAGATGTTGATCAGTGAAACAGCAAGAGAACCCAGGCGACATCTCAACAAGGTAAAAAAAGAAAAATCTACAGGGTAGCTTCAAAAGGTCCTGCATATTAATGACCATTTTTCTATTGTTTTCCATTTGTTTTCTATTGTTCCAACAGGCTAAATATTTCAACAATACATTATCAATCATCCCTGACTTCCCTCTGCTCAGGTAAAAATAGCAATAAGCAAATTAGCACAGTGGCTCACCTCCTCTAGAGTTGGTATGATTTTCAGCAGAATATCACCAATAGTGTCGATGCTGGCGTTCACACTCAGAATCCTATCAGGAACCGTTTTAGCCCAAAAAGGAAGCAAGGCATTATAAGGGGGACAAAAAGTAGAACACAGAAAGAAAATGGAAAAAAAACCATGAGGCAGTCCAGCAAACAGGTACAGAGACTTAAAAAGGTTTCCAACTTAAGAAAAATTTAAGATCGCAGCGTTTACACACAAATACAACCCCCCCCCCAACGCTGAATTGATAGAATAAGATGCTGACATGCACTCACTTCACCATTTATTTAAAAGTAAGAGCCTGTTCAGTCCTGGTAGATCACAAGTGGACAGCTCTGATTGTGTCTGTTCATACCTGGGATTAGAGTGTGTCCACACACCTGATCAGATCTCACTTCCACACTCTACATGTAAATAAATATCACTTCTGGTCACAAAGACATATAATGGTTAGTTTAGTCCATCTATGACAAATGGGTCCATAATCATGTCTGCCAGAGAGATGGATAGATACTCTGCTTTCAAGTTGAACTTGTGAGCTTTTGCTTAAGACATGGGACGTTATGTTTGGCTTTCAAGTGGTTAAAATGGCAACATAGACACCAATATTACCAGAGCAGTGTCTATAAGCCACAGTTTTGGAAGCTGGCAGGCAGGTACAATAATTCAGGAAATGCAATTAAGTAATTAGGGAGAGGGAAGAGAGGGAACATTTTCCTCAAGCGTATTAAAACTTATCAAATTATTTTTTCCATTCCATAATAACCTAACAAAAAATGAGCTTCTGTGGCCCACACCCTTTTCAAACTAAAAGAGGGACAGCAGAGTTTCCCAACTGAAACTTTTTAATCGCTCATAAACTAACTTGAGTAGTATGTATGTAGTCTAATCCCAGACCACCTCCAAATGTGGTATAAGATACATCTTGCGTACTTTCACATCTCTACTAAGAGCAGTCCACTTGTGATCGGATAATCTGAGATGGATGTCAATACCAGGTCTAAACAGGACCTCAGAAAAGTCCTCGGGATTGTGGGCTGCTTCAGAAGGGCTCAAATTAATATGAAACTGGCCACAAACATTTTAGGGGAAGGGGTGAGAGAGAGAGAGAGAGAGAGAGAGAGAGAGAGAGACTTAGAGAGAAAGGGAGACAGAGAAAGAGACAGACAGAGCTATAACCATCCCACCAGCAGCAAGTTGAAGAAAAGGAACATAACAAACTGAAACAATAAACTCCCATGACAAGAGCACCACCAGCACACCTTCGTTGTGACCAGGTGGGTTTCGGGGAGAAGGGAGAGGTGGGAATGAGAGGGCTTAGGGCTGGGGTGAGGAGAAGACGGGGTGGGCAGTAGAAAAAGAGCAACAGAGCAGAGGAACTGAGGTGGGGAAGGGAAATGTAAGTGATTATCAACTAGTCTGTGGCACAGGACAAGAGCGGGGGTGGGGAAGGGGTATGAAAGGTTTGGCAGGCAGCTCAGATCTGAATGTGGCCTGAGAGAAGTTTAACAGAAGGGATGCAGCACAATGAAATCAAGTGACGACATTAATGACTGACAGAGAGGGGGGACGGAGCCTCTTGACAGGAGCCAGTGCTCGCTCCAGAGATTATGGACAGTGATGCTGGGAAAAAAGTGGGGGAGGAGAGGTGGAGGGAGGAGAAGAGGGTTGTGGGTGGTTCAGAGGTTGGGGGGGGGGGGGGGGGGGGCAGGTGAGCCACAGAGGACAGAGCGAGAAAAAAAAGATGTTTGCTTTCCACAAGTTAAAATGGTCAAATTAAAAACATCACAGCAAGGAAATCAACATCCGACAGCTGTGTTTGATAACCATAAAATACCATCTACTTGGTAGTGGCTCTGCACGGACAATAAACTGTAATGACAAAAAGTGCAACTCAATGGAGATGCTTAAAATGGACAGAAAAATCAAAAGGAACAATACACGTCTCTTACAAGTGGAGGGGGGGGGGTGTTTGGGGGATGGGGAGTATACTTTCATGTATGTAAAGATGTTAAAATGAAACAGAAGGCAGGTTATCAAAGACATGTGTTTCACTGTTCTAATCAGGCAGTGAGGCAATAACTGGTGGGACATACCGCTCTGGGCCACTGCTGTCTGGGACTGATACACTGGCATTGTACTGCATGGGCCGAGGTGGTGGTGGTGGTGGTTGTGGAGGTGGTTGTGGTGGAGGAGGTTGGCATTGGGCGGGGGCATTCAATCACAAGAAGTCAAGTAAGGCGCCCGTTTAAGGAGGGGCACAGTATATGGGCGGGGCCAACCGGGAGTGTCAGGTGGGCGGGCATGGCGTTCAGGGGCGGGCGGAGGTTGGGCCAACGTCAAGGTGGGCAACGCAGGAGGGGCATGTCGATCCAGTACATGGGCAACGGAGGAAGGTGGCCAAAAATAAAAACAAAAAAGTAAAGGAGAAGGGAAGAGGGGGAGAAGGAATACATTTTTAATTGAATAACACGCTTTTACTTTGTCCCAACAGTGAAGAGAAAGTGAGAGATTTGAAACTGTGGTGAGTGAAGAAGAACAGGAGGTGTGACCTGGACAAGATAAGTTTACTAAACAGTCTGGAGCACTACAGAGAATTACGTTACTGGAAAAAAGACTCGGCCTTAAGGCACCTGTTGTCACTTCAAGGTCAAAAATAGCTTCAACACTGAGAAGGGAACTGGAATCAGGCTGACAGTAACAGGAGGACTGGAAACAAAGTCCAACAGATGTGTCTAACAAGGTGAACCTTGTCTGTCCTCAAGAGCCAAGTTGGTTTAATCAACTAACAGTGCATGTTAATTGTTGATGTCAAATGATTAAAAACTTGCTGGCAGGGAATCTGGGACCGCGTCTGTTGGAATAGGGGGCTGGAATAATTTGGAATTTAAGTTTGATCGTTTTAATTTCAATATTTCAGCATTTAAATACAGCACAGTTGTTAGGTCCAAAAGACCCAAGCAGATTCTGCATCAAAAGGGGGCGTCAGCAAACAAAATGTTCTCCTCAGCTGCAGAAATGTTAGCAGCATCTTTTCTGTTACTCACGTCTGTGCGTAGAGCTTTTATGTTCTTTCCACCCTTTCCAATAACAGCACCAGCATTCTGTGAGGAAAAAGAGAGGTTTTCTTAGGGGAAGAAATCTCTTTTGATAAGTATGAAAAAAAAAAAGCTGCATGGTCAAACGACAAATGTGGCAAACTACATGAACAGAATAGGTGTTTACTTTGCTCTGAAGCAGCACACGCAGCTCCACCATCTCATCCGTGTTGCGTGATCGTTTGAAGGCCTGCTCCTCGTCCATGTCCTCAGCCGGGCGTTTACCTGAAAAGGAAAACAATTCTTTCTTTATGATGAATTCATCGATTAATGGTGATAAATGGGTAATTGGCACTACAGTGTGTCAATATGAAGAAATGTAGGTCTGTGGCACCATAAAATATAAAATTGGAAAGAGATCTCTGCTTACATTTGGAATTAAAAAGTGATCTTGGGCTTAAAAAGGTGGTTTCCACTGGGCTACAGAAACCAAACGTTTATTAGAATAGCAAATAATATAAATACATGGCGAGTGCTAGGTCTACACTGTGTTCCACCCTAAGACTGGGTTTCATTCAGCAGCCAACTATATCCTGGAGAGTATCCAGCACCACCATGTAACCTTCCTGGATTAAAACACAGGCAGATCTGCTCAGGACCCACAGAACAGCAGTAGCTTGGACAGGAGAACCCCTCAACCATCTGACATGTCCACGTGTTATGTAGAGGGAGCCAGAAAATTTCAGTTTTTTGTTTCTTGTTCCCTAGAGTATACTAATTAGCTGATTTAGCTACACACTCAATTTCAACCTGGATATAACACAAGAGAGGCTCAGTCCATTTTGTACTTAATGTACAAGTTCATCCATTTGGTTTACATTAGGGTTATGAATGGCTGATTATTTTTCTTTGTCACAATTACAGACTGTATAAAAGATAGACGACGTGACTGTTCCCTATTCTCTTTCTAGTTATTTGATACTGTAAAGATGGGGTGAAACTTACAGATGAGACTGACTCGTGATTGATATTTTGGTTTCATTTCTAGATACTTGGAAGAAACTGGAGGTGGCTCCTCCGCCTTTATATATGGTCTGTGGTCACAATGGAAATGTGTATGATCTTACTATTAGTGTCAGTGTTGCTGAATGTGAGGTCTTCGTCCTGCTGCTCCATTTTCACCTCCATTGTCTTGCACCTGTAGAGGAATGCAAACAGGCTCCTCTCCCTGGATCTGATAAAAGAGGAGGCAATAATAACTCAATGATCTGGGCCACATACTAATGAAATATTCTGATTCAGGTTGAAATTAACCATTTTGCTGATGGTTTTCTTGAGGAGGAGATTAATGGTGTGGTATGTCAGAAACCAATGAGGGGGGATAGATGACAGGCGAGCTGGAAATTATTTCTCAGTCTATCTTCAAATGGATGAATCAACAAGTGCAGCTACTGAAGACAGATCATGTGAAATCATGAGTCGTGCATACATGTGGCAGCATGCATGTTGTCAGTTTGGTTCAGAGTCGGGATCTAGGATTGAGCACTTCACTCCTGCATGAACTCTGCACATGCAGCCCCAACACCTACGTGCACGGCTCGCAGCTGCTGCTGGCGGAATAATGCAGAAAGCAATCTGCACTTGTGCAAACATCCCTCCAGCACCGAGGCCTTGTTAAACTTGTAGGGAGAATCTGACCGACACGTACATGGCTCGAGAATCAGCAGCACCCATTTTGACCACTGTGTTTTTCATGAGCAGCCACATACACCGCTATGTTAGCAGTGAACGTGCTATTTTTAATAAGATTCTCCAGACATTAGTGAAGCTCACCTCCCTCTGCAACACGTTAAATGGAAGCTAACTGTTATGTCCACGTGCAGCTATATTAATAATACCTGCAGGAAGGGGAAACTGCGCAGTTTATTACACACAAAAGAGGAAAACGCGCAGCTGCCTGCAAACACTAGTTAGCTTAGCGTCCCTGCGCTGTTGTTAAGTTGACATTAGGTTACCTTGCTATGCTAACAGCCGTGCTACTAGCCCCAGCTCTCAGTGCGTCCTGTGAGGCGTGTCTATGGGCTCCAGTGTACACGTTGCGACTGGACCACACTGTCGAGAAATAACAACACAACGGACCAACACAGCTAACACTTCTACTGTCAGCTGAATGCAGCTACCGCAGCTAGCTAGTGTGCTAAGTGACGCGACGGCGCGCTGTGTGGAGAGAAAGGTTGTAGGAGCACAGACCTGCAGTAGAGCCACAGTCACTGAGGTTTTCCTCCTCAAACGCTCGCACGTTTTCAGCATGGAGAGCGGACACGTTGCGTGAGCTCGATTCCGCCACGCTCACGCGGAGGTACGCTTCTTTTGCCGCCCGAGACCGTACCCGCGAGCGGAGCTAAGAGAAATGGATGTTACCGAAATGGACCAGTGTAGTAACCGTGAGGCCGAGAACGGAATATCAAGCGCTCCCTGTAGAGGAGGGGGAGGTGTTGCCCCGAGTGAAGGCTCACAGGCGATCGAAGTCAGGTTGTAGTTTATTAGAAATGATAACTCCAGGTAAAATGTGGGACTGTTTTATTCCAGTTTGACTCGGTTCCAAAATGTTGGTCTTAATTTCAGAGGTATCTTAAAACCCAAACACTTCAAGATTAGGGCTGGATGCACTAAAAACTACTGTGCCTCATATGTTTTGGCTGAATGGCGAGGCACAATATTCCACCTACAAAACGTTTCCAAACTTAAATCAGTTCTACCTCTCCCGGATTTAGAAGCTCATGCATGCCTTTGTCTTTTCCCGTCTGCATTGCATTGCACTTTATGCATGCCTTAGTCAAATCTTAATAACTCGTTAGCAGCTTGTTTAAAATGCTGCTGCTCATATTTTTTACTAAAACAAACCGTAGGTCTCATATCACGCCAACTACACATCATGTAGGCTCCAAACAGGACATTTAAAAATTAACATTTAAAAATACTCATTGAAATATGCTTTGAAATGTTTTGAGATCAGACTGAGCCACCACCTCACTGACATTTTTTTTTTTGTAAATCAGGAGCCTGAATTATGTCCACACTTGATCTATTTTAAACATCCCTCTCCCCCGTAGTGTTGTCATGCTCCTTCAGATATAGGCAAGGATCTATTGCAAAATAAAGAGCTCTCTTCCCTCTCCTCTGCTCTGATGTTACCATGGAGACAGATATAATTCAGTTCTTGAAAAAAAAAAAAGCCTGCGTACATATTTTCATCTGCAACCATAGCGACACTTGACATTGTCCGTGCTATTTGTAAAAAGCAAGTCACCATAGCGACACTAACCATGGGCTGTGTCATAGATCATGTGTCCTCGCTGAGTGTGCCTCCTCATTATGTGTGATTTTTAGGAATCCACTGGTAAACAAGATTTATTTTCAACATTTTGAAACATATTATTAGACTGATGAAAAACTGAGGGCTTATATGACATTTAATTTGGTACATTAAAATAAAATAATGAAAACTACATCCTTAAATCATGAAGAAATGTTGTTATAAGATACAAATTAAATCATTAAATTAAAATCTATAGGTCAGTTTTTGTCAAACCTGACTGTGGTATTTCTCTCTGCACCCCCTCAGTCCAACAAACACGTTTGCACATGATCACAGGATGACAGTGGGTTGTGATGTGTGTCAAAATTAATACTTCTGTCAAAATGTTCCATGTAATTAAAAAATCTATAGACCTACAGCTGCCACCCCCATCCCCCAAATACATGCTCCTACAGGCTATCGTGCACTGATCAGTGATTGGGAGTGAGAACCATTTGAAGCTTGCAGATATAGTATAGGTAATTATTTTTCATAGATGCACCCGTCTTGTGCGTCAACCGTACGTCACACTATAGGCCTAATGGCCAACCGTACAACAGTGTTGGTGAGGAGGAGAGGGAGAGAGAAAAAAGCGCTGCTTTCATCCAATACATGGCTTCAGGGCAACTACAACATCACCAGAGTTTACATCCATGTTGTTGTCGTGCCCGCCGCACACAGGGCATTTGACTTTGATGTTGACTTTGATTTCAGCTAGCCACATGTGCAGCCTAACATAAAGGCGCATGCATGCAGGCTTCTGGTGTTTGGGGGTTTGTTTCACGACCAAAATATTAAAAGAAAATCCAAAAACAAATTCCCATGAATACAACATGTCATAAATGCCCCTCCAGGGCACCATCATCGCCACCCCATTAAAACCAGTCCCAGTGATGATAGCTCGGGGGTGAGAAGCGCTCGCGTCCTCGTCGATAATCGATAGAAGGATGCAGGTATAGGCTTCCTCCGTACACACACGCAGGATCACCACGCATCCTTACTCCACTGTGCAGCCTCTCTTATATTTCCCTCTCCATCACCGCACATATGAGAGGACGCTCGTCGGGGGGGGCGGGGGGGGGGGCTCGCCTATTGATCTATAAACATCTGGAACACCTCATATTTGTTTTACAAGGTAGAGGCGAGCAGCCCGTGCCAGAGACATAGAGGAGTGAGACAGCAGCAGCAGCAGCAGCACCAGGACGGACCACTTGACACCTTGCTTCACGGCATCGATACGCAGTAGTGTGATAGCAGCTCTGCGGAGACGGGAAGGCCAGTCCATGGCATCTTGATATTAAAAACCGTGGGCTCTGCTGCGCATTCCTCACCGACCGTCCTTTTTCCCCTCCTGCGGAGTGGAAAGGATTAACTTGGCCACATAAAGGAGGCGAGGGAGGGAAATCTTACCCAATAATTCAGTCTGACCAGATTCTGTTTTTTGGGGGGGGGATTCGTGTGTGTGTGTGTGTGTGTTGGGGAGAGATCATTATTGGACCTGCGATGGACTCCAGCGCGGGGGAACATGGCATGGCTCGACTTGGATTGTTTTTGGTTTTGATGCTGGGGCTGATGTGGAGATTTTGCGATGCCTGCCCCGCATCCTGCACTTGCAGCATCTCAAGGATTGTTTGTATTGATTCCGTGCCGGGGATCGAGGATTTCCCCGTGCTCACGTTGGATGACATGGAAAACATCACCGAGATGTAAGTGTGCATGTATGAAAAATGGTCGCGCAGACACACGCACACAAAGACAGACAGACAGACAGCTCGTGAACTTATTAGGATGCAATGCGTAAAGAACCACCTTCGATCGTAGGTCGCAATAATACCTAAGGGCTGGGATTATTATACTACTAATCAAGGTAATGATGGTAATGATAACATCAGCAGCAGCTCCGGTGCTGTTTCACTATTATAGATTAAAGATCAGTAGATATCTATGTTCTGCGCGTAATGTCAAACACGAACAATTGTGATTTTTATTCGCGTAACCACTGGGTTTGTCGGATCATGTAGCCAACGTGCGCGTGTGAGTGCATGTGGGTTGCGCGTGCCACTACCGACGTCGGTGTGTGTGTGCGTAATGGTGGTGAGAGTGTGCGTCAGGCTTATTTGGATTAGTCGGTGTTTCCTTTACAAAATAGCTCCAGAGGTAGTGATGGAGTAAATATTCCAGGCCCATTCACAGTCTATGGAAGGTGATCATTATCGGTCTTTGTGAAATATGGCCTCAATGTTTAAAAAAGAAAAAGAAAAAAGATACACATTGTGGCCAGATTATACACGAGGGCACATCGGTTGTACACAAGCGGAGATACAGGCTATATTCCCACCACAGTCACCTAGCCTGGCCTTATCTGCGTCAGTGTGCAGGCCTGTGCACCTGGTACAACCCTGCACAGCCACACAGCTGCATGGCACCCACTGGAGATGATGGAGGGGAGACATGGGTGAGCTCTCTGAGGCAGACACACTCGAGATAGAGGTGTCACATTAGACTGTCATGACCTAAGTTTACTGTATCTGGACCAAAACAAGATTATTCAGCATTTTGCAAAAATAATACCTTATAGCAGCCACATTTTCCACATTTTTAACGAGTTAACTGAAGATATTCACTTTCAAATCCAGGAGTTATCCCATTAAGCATCATGGAAACTTCATTCGTCCAGATTTGTAATACTGTAGGGAATAAGGTCAACTTCTGAAGTGCCCAGGACTTTTAGACCCCTAAATATACTTTAACTTGTATTTTCAAAACAATACATTGTTTTGTTTAAGGTACAATGATAGCTAAATGGTTAGGACACCACATGGGCACAAATGCCAAAAGTACACAGAGCTGTATTTATTATTGTCTTGTTATTTTATGTATTCTATTTCATGGAACTAGTGGCATTTAGACCATAAAACACAGGTATGTTTTATCTTTATTAGAAGTGCTTTAGCTAATCTTAAAGAACAACCAAGTTTCTCAAAGATGGTTGAGAGCACCACAGCACTGCTGGGAAATACATTAAAGATGTAAGATTAACTTTCTTATGTCCAGAAATAAAAAATACAAATATATGGACATTACAACAGCAACAATACAATCTATTACCTACGTTAGTCAACATGCTGACAGTGTAGATACATACTGTTGTATTGATTCACATTATATTGAAAATCAAATGTGCTGCAAACATAATTCCCTCAGTGAAGCAATATGAGACAATGATGTACGTATAAAATGAGTCTCATGGTATTTTGTTTCAAATTTCAATCAAACACATTCAATGTACTCATTTGTTTTACACTGTGACTGTAAGTTTATAATAAACACAGATGTAGAATAGAATCAGATGAAGTTATTTTGCTCATCATTACTGCATCTAACATGTCTTTCTTTTAAAATCTTTTCACAGATACATTGCAAATCAAAACAGACTGTTTGACATGAATGACAACAGTTTGAGACACTACATAAACCTCAGAAACCTGTAAGTACCATTTGTTTTTGGTGTTTTACATGGAAACGCCAACAGATAAAAACTGTAGATGATGTGATAACTCTACCTTTTCACTCCCAACAGAACAGTGATAAACACCAGATTGACATCGATATCATCAGACGCATTTTTCAACAATACAAGACTTCAATATGTGTAAGAAGAAAACAAAGTATGTAAACTGATGTACACTGCAGTTTCCATGTTTGGATATTTAATATCCTTTTTTTTCGTTGTTTTTAGAAATCTCAGAGACAATAATCTATCGACACTGTCATGGAGAACATTTCAGAACTTTAACATAACATTACCGTAAGTATCCCGTGCACTATTCGCCTGCGCATCACTCCGTTCCTGTGTGAGAGCATGACTTTTGTCATGTGCTGCGTTTTTATTTCCCAGGCTCCTTCTGTCTGGGAACCCTCTGGATTGTGTTTGTGAGAACTTGTGGATCAAACTGAGGCTCCAAGAGGACATAGACGGCCAAGATCTGAAATGCATGGACGATAGAGGAGAGACGACGGCCTTCGCCACACTCACTCCACTGGATTGTGGTAATGTAAAACCACGTTATAATAATGCAATGTTATGTATCTGATATTGAATGTTTAAAGAGACGATCACCCCATGGAGACATAAAACAAAGATGGAAAGGAACCTGTGTAAGGTTTTATGTGTAAGGAAGATGTTTAATTTTACAGTCTGTCTGTTTTGCAGTGGTTCCCAAAGTGGAGGTCACCCCCAAAATTGTGACCAAGATGCAGGGGAGTAACGTCAAAGCTGTGTGCACCACCTCAGGTTCCCCTCTCCCTGAGATCCTGTGGAACCTGGATCTGCTCTCCACACACCATGAGGTGAGTCTATGTTCGGAACATTTTCACACACCACTTTGAGCACCTGATTTGTTAAGGTTTTGCTTTGTGAGTAATGCAGAAAATATAATGAGTTGGTAATGAGTTCTAATTAAGGGTACAGTGTGTAGAATTTTGTGATATCTATGGTGAAATTTCATGTTGCAGCTAAACACCCCTCACCTCACCCTCTCCTTCCAAACATGAAAAAGAACCTGTGGTAGCCTTTAATTGTCATAAAAACTCAAAGGGTGTTGAGTTTGTCCAGTCTGGACTAATGTAAAAAACATGGCAGCCTCCGTAGAGAGGGTTCCCTCAATGTAAATATAAAGTATTTAAATATAAAGGGCTTTTTCTGGGGTAAAGAAAACTACAATTCATACAATTTAAATGAAACAAACTAGTGAAAACATCATGAGGATTATTCTACATTAAATTTCTGCCAATTGTTCCCTTTCACCTAAATCTTACACACTGGACCACTAAGTTTCAAAACAACATTGTGAACTACAAGGGGTTAAATTTAATCATTGTCAAGAAATCCTATGAAAAGACCGAAACCAAACTGAACTTACTAACAAGTCTGTTTATCCAAACCATGACATAACTTATAGAGCTCTGTTGTTGCCAGCAACTCAATACCCCAACACTTATATCAGAGAGTAAGACAGACATGCTCCTATGTTATCATGACCATGGTTACTGTATTTGATTTTGAGAATCCCAGTGCTGTAAAATCTCACCAGAGTACTAAAAAGTTCTATTTGAAAAATCAGGAAAATGCTTGAAATAAATCTGTAATCTGTTTTTAAAGATTTGCATCTTCACAAGGAACCAGTATAATAATCACGTATCAATATGTTTAGAAAAAGCAAATATTTTTGAAAATGATGGATAGTGATAATGTGATTAGTAACATCTGTGTTAACCTGTATTTCCATTTTCACTGTTTATCCATCACATTTAGCTTTTGTTTTAAATTCATCCATTGACATACTTCTAGCTCTTTGGGCTGTCCCATTACTTTTAGCTATAGGCCTATAGGACTTTTAGCTATTACTTGCACTATTTGAATACTATTTCACTGTATATCCAGTACTTTTAGTAAACGTAAGACCTTTTAACTAGTAATTAACTATTTCACCTGTTTTAGCTAATTATTTTCTTTCTCTATCCATCACATTTTCTCATGTATTCAAATTGTATCTATTTATGTTCTTTTAGCTTATTTGGACTGTTCCATTTTTGTAAAACAAAAAGTTTCCACTGATAGACTGCTACTATTTTAACTGTATATTCAGGACTTATGATTATTGTTTATCTATTACTTTTAGCTGACTTTTTAATCAGTTTAATGATTAACACACTTTTGTTTTTGACTGTTTATTCATTATTTTTATCCAACTATTTCAACTCCACCCATCTAAACATTCAATTATCAATTAATCCAGCAATTTAGTACTGTTAATAAAAAACTTAAAGCATTTATCTTTAAATATTCTTCATACAGTGATCAATGTAATTTATGTGTTACACTTGACTGGGGTTAGTGGGAGATGTGTACTGTTCAGTTGTGTCTGTTTGTGATTGTTATTTTTGTCTCTGTACTAAAGATCAGCATCACACCAGATCCTTATAAACAGGACACAGTGTATAATGTACACGATATTGGTGTGTCTGCAGATCGAAGCAAAGGAAACAGAGAGCACCCTCACCTTGTCAGGCCTGTCTCCTGAAGATAATGGCAGGGTGATCATATGCAGTGCCGAGAACATGGTCGGTCAGATGGAGGCCACCCTGCAGCTTAACATTCTCTGTAAGGCTTCTTGCTTCTCTGTCATCATTAACTGTGAACATTAAGCAATAATAGCATTACAGCGTGCATCTTTAAGAATTACATTTACTATGTGCGTTTGTCTAATTTCCTCTCAGATGATCTTTAAAATGCTGCCTCCTAGACAGTGTTTTTTTTCCAGTGGAACCAGAAGGCTCCTCAGTTTGTTATAATTTCTGTCTTTCTGCAAATCTTATTGACTCTCCATGTTTCCTGTTCATAACTCTTCCTCCTGTGAAGCTCCTCGTGCCTCACCGTGCTCCTCTGCCTGTTTAGTGCAACATTTCTCCTCATTCCCCTTTTTCCATGTTTTCCCAGTGTCACAGTTCAACTGTTGTGCGATCAATCCCTTCGCTGTCGACCACACTTTCCATCCCCAGTTGCATCTCTTCTGTAATCCCATGAATGCTGCCTTTCCTCACTGGTGTTTCGTCCTGGTGTTTATGTCCTGTCATCCCGTGATTACTCTTCCTCTACTGTTGCCTCCGTGTCAGTTGCCCCCACCATCCAGCAGCTGCTGGGTCCGGAGCAGAACCACCACTGGTGCATCCCCTTCAGCGTGACGGGGAACCCCAAGCCCGAGCTGCAGTGGTACCACGAGAACATGCCCCTCCAGGAGCAGGACTACATCCACACGCAGATCCACCTGTCCACTGAGAGCGAGGACCACGGCTGCCTGCAGCTGGTCAACCCCACGCATATTCACAATGGCATGTACAGGCTGGTGGCAAAGAATAAGTACGGCCGAGACGAGAAGAAGGTCTCTGCACAGTTCATCGAACCACCTGAGCCAGGTATGACCTGGCTGTGCTTTTTACATGGCTTCATTTAGTAAGAAGTTATATTATTAATATAGAATAAGAATAGTTTGTGTCTTTAAAGTTGGATAATAGAGATTTGTTTCATTTCTTGCAGATGAGATCGATGAGTTCTGTAAGTAATGATTTATTTATGAAGCCTTACTAGATTGACAATAAATATATATGAAGTTAAAATTAACTCTACCATGCTGTGTATCTTTTCCTCCTCCTGTGGCCTTTGTCTGCATCTTTCTTCCGACCAGATAATATGGGTAAGTTTATGGACTCTTAAAGAGCTCACGTCTACTTATAGTCAGCTTAATAAAACATGTCTGGGTTAAATAGTTTCAAATGTTTAGACAAGCATTTTGATTGATTGATTGTTTTTTTATTGTTATTTTCAGATTCCCCACTGGGCGACAGTGTTGCTGTAAGTGACCAGCACTCCTTTAACATCTAAAGCAGTGGTTTCTAACCTTTTGGTGTGTGGCCCCTTAAAAATCTGTGTCTACCAGCTGCGAGCTGTTCAATCAAAGATATTTTTTTAAATATTTTATTCTTATTATTTTTAAATGGCTAAAAAATATTCTCATTATAAATAATTATTATATAGAGAGAAGGCGCTATTTAGGGGAATAATTTGTCAAGCAGGCATCACAGAGAACTTTACTAGGAACACCATACTTACTAGTATTTTTACCCCTGGGTCTTTGTCGCATAGATTCTGCAAGATTTTGGAAATATTCCTCTGAGATTCTGGTCCATGTTGACAGATCTGAATCAAGAAAATGTGCACATTTTTCAGCTGCACATTCCGACAACATTGCAACATTGCAATGTTGTTGAAGAACCTCCACCTCAATGCTTAATTTGTCTCTCGTCAACAAATCATTTCTGTCCACAGTACTGGACGTTTTTAGTTTTTTGCACAGTTCTGTGTGAACTCCAGAGACAGTTTTTCTGACAATCCCAGGAGATCAACAGCTTCAGAAATACTTGAAGCAGCATGTCTGGCACTATGGTCACAGTTAATAAGATCACATTTTTTTGATATTCGCTGTGAACAGTAGCTAAAGCTTCTGACCTACATCTGCAGGATTTTGTTGATTTCTGCTGATTGAATTATTTCATGCACAACCAAGTGTCCCTAATAAAGTGCTATGTGAATTTATACTTTTGTTTCTATCACGGGCCTTATGGTGGATCCTGGTCGCTGGTTGGGAGCGGCTGTTGCAAAACATGTGAGATGTTTTTTAAAGCTGTTTCAAACACGCTTGTTGTTTTACTTTCTTCCAGGTGTATGTAGTTGTGGGAATTGCAGGAGTTGCATTGACCGGCTGTGTCCTGATGGTGATCATTCTGAAATGTGGAAGAAACTCCAAGTTTGGTATTAAAGGTGACATAATTTTCATTTATGCCCAGAGTAAGATGAGAAGATTTACACTATTTTTGTACCCGTCCATTGAATATGGATACAGCTATCAACCATCTAGCTTAGCCAACAGAGCCAGGCTTGCTGTTTACTACTGTATTTACCATAGACTATATATAAAGATAAGAGAAGAAACATTAAGTTAAGATAAAACATTTTTTATCCCACACTGGTGAAATGCCCTTGTTACAGCAGCAGACTCATCAGAATGGGATTAAAGCAATGAGGTGTAACATGTCATCAAGTGAGTTTTAAAGGTGCTGGCTGGTGGATGGATTTTGCAAGCGGCCTTTTCCCTCAGGAGGCCTATTTATGCTAAGCTAAGCTAACAAACTTCTGACAATAGTCTTAGATGTAATGGGGCAGATGTGAGAGTCGTATTAATCTTCTCCACCATAATATATTTCATGAACTTTTTATTTACACTGTTTATACATCAGTACAATTATATATTAATAAAGAATTACTGGATCAGTTTCATACTATTTGAAAGTGTTAAACTAAAGTGTTGACTTAAAGCTCATTGCAAGTTCCACTGTGTCAGTGTAAGAATGATTATAGGAATTCATGAGTCCTACTTTGTGCTGAGCTCATGTTCTCGTATTGATTCAGGGTGACTTCTATCTCTGATCATCTGATATGTTTCCGTCATTACACGTTCCCTTTTGTCAAATTATACAATCTCCTTGTTTAAGTGTTGCTCCTCCTCATCCACGACCACCACCCTTCTCCTCTTCCCTCTCCTCCTTCTCTTTCCTCTCTCCCTCTCTTCCCTCTCCTCCCTAGGCTCCTCCTCAGTCATCAGTAATGACGATGACTCCGCCAGCCCTCTTCATCACGTCTCCAATGGCAACAACACCCCGTCGTCCTCGGAGATGGGTCCAGACGCAGTGATCATCGGGATGACAAAGATTCCTGTCATTGAGAACCCACAGTACTTCCGTAACTCCGGCAGCATGCTGAAATCTGACACGTGTGAGTTACCGCCTCACTCGACCGATGCCTGGTAACCTGGACCTTTTCTGATAAATCCATGCAGGGATCACTGCTGGACGCCAGATTTATTGTCAGCATCCTGCTGCATCGTGATAGAGACTCCTGCTCTACGGGGGCAGCAGGACATACGGATAATGTTCGGAAACACAAGCTTGTTTACAAAAGGCTCAATGCAGCAGACTGAACCTCGTTGTTTCCTTTTATCCTTTGAAAAGTAATCACAGACACATCTGATACATTTTTCAAGATTTGCTGGTTCTTGCTTTCAGATTTGAGGATTTGCTCCTTTTGCCTCATTTAAATAATTAAAAAAGTGATCAAGCAAATCAAGCATTTACAGCATCAAATACATTTTATAGACTAAATGAGGGAATGATTAATCATTGACTATTATTTGACTATTGTTGACAATAATCATAATCTCAAGTCAAAAACGTTTCATGGTCGCACTCTCTTTTCTTTTGCATTTATAAGCAGTATTAAATAAATACTGTAATGTATTTTTAGTGCACAGTTTGTCAAAAAATGATTTTATATGAAGACTGTGTGTTTTACTATATAATTCTGCTGATTACAGGGAACATACATGCACCAAAGTTGCCTCTTTAATCAAGATGCACACGTGACCTTGAGTTTGATTTGTCGTCTTGTGCGTTAAAGTTGTCCAGCACATCAAGAGACACAACATCGTCCTGAAGAGGGAGCTGGGAGAGGGCGCCTTCGGGAAGGTCTTCCTCGCTGAGTGCTACAACCTGACACCAGACCAGGAGAAGCTCCACGTGGCAGTGAAGGTACACATCAGGAATAATCAATGCACTTCTGTGAATTCTTCTGGCTACGTGTATGTTGTTGTAGAACACACTTCTCACCGTGTGTCCTGTCGTTTTTTTGTGCCTCTGCCTTTTGGTCAGACCCTGAAAGAGGCCAGCGAGAGCGGCCGAGCAGACTTCTACAGAGAGGCCGAGCTCCTCACCAACCTGCAGCACGAGCACATCGTCACCTTCTACGGAGTGTGTGTAGAGAGCGACCCCCTCATCATGGTGTTTGAATATATGAAACATGGTGACCTCAACAAGTTTCTCAGGTAAGAGAATTATAACAGATACTGGCAAGTCTTTAAAGGAATAGTTGAAGAAAATCGACACATATTTCATATCTGTATGTTCAAAATGAAGCTACAATCAGCAATATTAGCTTAACTTAGCATTAAAGACTGGAAACAGGGGGCACAGACAGGATGCTCACCTCTAAAGATCAATAATCAATACTTGACGTCTAAAATGTTAAAATGACACCCAGTAGAGCAAATACCACGAGGCCCAACAGTCCCCTGAAATGCTGTCAAGCTGCATCAAATTTCACACACACTCGATAGCAGTTCCCTTAATAAGCCTGATTTTTTTTATTCTCTTGGAAAACAGTGAAAATGTTGAAAAACTTGTATTGTTAAAGAAAATGAGAAAAAAAAATTAATGGATTCTTCCCTGACTCATGTTGCATCCTCCACCAAGTTTCGTGGCGGTCCATCAAGTTGTTTTTGCGTCATATTGCTTACAAAGTCCCAACATTCCCCTCATGAAACCACAATATTGAAAAACACCCTATCTCACAATGTTCAAGACCCATGCAACATCCTTCTGCCACGTTTGGTGGTAATTTGTCCAGTAGTTATTGTGTAACCCTGCCCACAAATACAAACTAACCAACCAACCAAACGGTAATGGGAGAAAACATAACTTCCTTTGTGGACATAACTTTCACAATATTTTTATTCATTCCTCTGTCAATCATTGAAGTATATTTTTGGTAGTTTTGAGTTTATTTAAATGCATTACTGCGGCAGACGAGCTGGTTAAGAGTTTGTGGGTTGCAGGTCTCACGGTCCTGATGCAGTGCTGATGGCAGACGGTCAACACAGTATCCTGGTGGAGCTCACCCAGTCCCAGATGCTGCACATTGCCCAACAGATTGCGGCTGGCATGGTCTACCTGGCCTCTCAGCACTTTGTCCACAGAGACTTGGCAACCAGGAACTGCCTGGTCGGAGAAAACCTGCTGGTCAAGATAGGAGACTTTGGCATGTCCAGAGACGTTTACAGCACAGACTATTACAGAGTGAGTGTTTGTCATCGCTTCAGTCTCTCCCTCTCACAGGCACACACTCATAGCCATTCATATATATGCACAGAAATATGGAAATGTACCCACATACCACAGTCTCAAATATGTAATTAGAATTTTTTTTCAGTTCTGAAATAACTGTAGCAGCAAAAATGACAATTTTAACCAGAGGTATTTTATCTTTATAATACCATTTAAATGCAAATACTGTAATCTGCATACAATTACTGTTTCCATGGTAATAAGGGCAACAGTGCAAAAAATGCATGGGCAGTTTCTTTTTTTTTCTCCCTGGGCATGAAGTTAATGCCTCTCTACACTTCCTGAGCAGCTTCATATTAAAACTCTGAGGGGTTATGATGTATGCTATGGTCTTCTGATGCTTGTGAGGAGATTACACTTTTTTATAATGACTTGAAAAAAATTAAAATGTGTCATGTTGAGGAACAGATGGAAGCATTTCATCTCCTCCTCTCTGTCTCAGATCCCAGTTTGAATCACACAGTGCCCTCTTCTGGCCAAACTGGAATTATTAAAACATAAAAACAACTTGAAGATGCATGAGCCTGCATCAGATCAACATAAAGAAGTCCTGTCACCAACTCCTCATATCAAATGTTTTGATCAGAGACAAAGCAAAAGCATGAACGCAGCTCACAGCATAAACACTGTCTTGTTTCGCTGTATCGCTGCTATTATTCTGCAAATCACAGGAAATCACATCATGAATTAGATCAGTTGGGAAAACCAATATAAATGCAACAGAAACATTTGCAGTGAATGAAACCAGGATTACATTGAAAAAAAAATAATGCCCTCTAATGTTAATTTGTATTTTATAAGATGAAGATGCAATTGAAACACTGGTGAAGAGAGTTTTTAATATTCTTGTGGCTTCATTTGAAATTGTTTATTCTTCATTCACAACAGCAGATTCTTAATTGTTGTTTCGGAAGTGCGACAATTAGAGATTGTCATAGAAGTAATTATGCTGGAGGATTCTTTTCCCCTTCCTGGTTTAATATTTCTTTAAGTAAAAGTTATGGAGGAAACATCATTGATTATATTCATGTTAAAATTGTTTTTATCATGATTTGGCCAAAACTCTGAAACTGGCTTAAAACTGCACATTTGATAATTTGGTGATGGTGAAAATAAGTTTGTGAAGGTGAAGTAACGATCTGACCTTAAAGAGTTCTAATTAAAGGGATTCGGTGTTTTTGGTTGAAACTGTCATATGAAGGTGTTCAGATCATTTTGGTCGCTGCAGTTTGTGCTGATGAATTGTGCTGCTGATATTTACACTGACAGCTGTTCCTCTATTATGTCAACTCCATCTATATCAATAATGGCTGATTAGATCTTTTTTTTTTAAAGTCCTGTGTAACGCTTTGACTCTACTGCGTCTAAAAATATTCCAACAAAAACAGTCTCAACTTCATACTCAATCTTTAGCAGGTCTTGTGGTGATGGTTTCTAAAAGGACTGCTCTCTCACTCCCTTTCACTCCCTCTCTCTCTCTCTCGCTCTGCAGGTGGGCGGTCATACGATGCTGCCGATCCGCTGGATGCCCCCGGAGAGCATCATGTACCGGCGGTTCACCACGGAGAGCGACGTGTGGAGCCTAGGGGTGGTGCTGTGGGAGATCTTCACATACGGCAAACAGCCCTGGTACCAGCTCTCCAACAATGAGGTCAGACTCTGTCGCAATGATCACAAAGCTCAGTTAGGTCACTTATATCCACCGTCGGATTCATGTCCAACACTAACACTCTGAGACCTGGTCCTGATGGTCTCACTCTGGCATATATATGTATATATATTAAAAAATGTAATTGAAACCCATGACAAAATGCAATGAGGCTTGATGTGTTACAGTTAAACTATAAATGTTATTATTATAAACTAGAATAAACTAGAGAGCGCCTCCCTCTTTTTTCATCAAGATTCATGAATTATTCTGTGAGAAATCAACAATAACGCCCTAATGACAAGACAGGCAGACAAAAACATAAAGAAAGAGAAAACACAAATACAGCCAAATATATTGCAGACAACCAATATAGTTTGTTCTGCTGATTTGGCCCATGTAACAAAATGGTCCACAGGTCGGAGCTGCAGCAGGAGTGTGACACACACACACACACACACACACACACACACACACACACACACAATAAACATACAAATAAATGAAATTACTATCATGATGTAAAAGCAGAAAAACTTAAAAGGTAATTCATTTATGTGAGCATTGCTTGTCAATAAAATGTTCTATCAGTAAAATTGATTTTGGTTTGCATCCCTTCCCCATCTGATGTCACATTTCATTCCATCATCAGTCATATCTATTGCATTGCTCCCACTTAAACATCACAGACAAGCAGCAGACAGTTATTGTCCCCCTGTGTCCTGCAGGTGATTGAGTGCATCACCCAGGGCCGTGTGCTGCAGCGGCCCCGCACCTGCCCTAAAGAGGTGTACGACCTGATGCTGGGCTGCTGGCAGAGGGAGCCCTACATGAGGCTCAACATCAAGGAGATCCACAGCATGCTCCAGAGCCTCGCCAAGGCCTCGCCCGTCTACCTGGACATTCTGGGCTGATGCACCAGCGTGTCATGTATGTTCTCTGCGTGCATGTGGGCTTCGTGAGTGTTTTCCGTGTGTCGGTGTGTTTGACATGAAACGACGGAGAGGAGGAAGAGAAGTGTGTGTGAGTGTGCGTGTTTGTGTACATCACATGGCTGTAAATGTTACTGTAAATGCTCTCGTCCTCATCACATCAAGAAAAGCCTTAAATCTCCAGTGATTTTATTTTTGCTTTTTCTGAACTTGTCCATCTGCAGATGTTACCGAAGCATGTTTCACAAACGGAAACCAAAATGTATACAGGATCAACATCATCAATACTACATACATACGATACATATACATATGATACATATACATACATACATACGATACATATACATACATACATACATACATACATACGATACATATACATATACATATACATACATACATACATACGATACATATACATACATACATACAAACATACATACAATACATACAGACATACATACATACATACATACATACGATACATATACATACATGCATACATACAAACATAAATACATACAAACATACATACATACATACATACAATACATACAATACATACAATACATACAATACATACATACATACATACATACATATATATACATACATGCATACATGCATACATACAATACATACAATACATACAATACATACATACATACATACAATACATACATACATACAATACATACATACATACAAACATACATACATACATACAATACATACATACATACATACATACATACATACATACATACATACATACATACATACATACATACAAACATACAAACATACATACATACACACATACATACATACATACACACATACATACATACAATACATACATACATACATACATACATACATACATACATACATACAAACATACATACATACATGTGAATGAAACTCTGATTACTGGGTTTTACAATGTGTCTCCATCATGGACAGAATTTGGAATTTGCTGTGGACAGAGCTTTCTCCTCTCGTTCAGCAGTGTCGGCCAAAAGATACAATTATTCATGAAGTTACAGCCAAAGCTTTTTCCTTTATATATCCCACACTCTTTTAAATATTTGTAGAATTTATATTCCGTCCGTCTTTACGTCGAGCTGTTGATTCAAATCTGAGGTGTTTGAGCCATCCACAGATGCTTGTTTGAATTTTAAACATTTGTATGTATGATTATACACATGTGTTTAAAATCCCATATGATTTTCATAGATAGTTGTATATATATTACAACAGAGCATGAGGGCCATTTTGAAGAAAAGAAAAATTGAGATTTTGAAAATGAAGTCATAATATTACAAGATTAAAGTTGTAATTTAATCAAAAAAAATATTTAGAGAAAAAGAAAAATAGCAAATAAGCTGCAAGGAGAATTACGACTTTTCCTGTAATATTATAACTTTATTCTTGTGATATTACAACTTCATTCCCGTAATATCATGTCTCGTTATATTAAGACATTCTAGTAATATTATAACTTTTATTCTCATAATATCTTTTAATATTTCAACTTTAATCTGAAAATATATATATATAACAATATATATGGAAAAAAAAATTAAACATGGCCCTAATACTCCATCGTAATAACCTGCTGAAGTCCACTGAAGAATTCCCAAAGTAAAACCAGTGTCATGGTTGTGAGACATGAGGGAAAACAACACAGTTTTTTTTATTATATCATTAGTCCAATTTTCTGTAAATATCTGTTCATATTTGACACTTATAACACCAGCTCATCAGTATTTCTAGAGTGGTGTTTTAAATGTTGTTCATTTGATGCACATGAAGCACAAAGAACGAGGACTCAGTCGTGTGGAGCTGTGTCTGATCTGAAGACAAGACGAGCGCAGGTCGTTTTTTACTTTTCATTCAGTTGCGATGCCATTTAGCATATCTCTGCTGTGCGGTGTCTGTGAGTGACGTGGTCGTGTGTGCATGTTCCAACACAGGTCGTCAAACGCTGTGTGTGATGCTGATGAAATCGTGTTTGTGGTGTTTGACGAGAGAAGATTAACCTCTGGAGCATCATCCTCACTTTCTGTCTGATGGAGGTTACATGTATGGAGGATTTCTATTGTTTTCAGCATCTGGCTCGTGTGTGTATTGAAGTCCCAACCTGTTTATTTGTCGTTTATTTCCATTACAAGAGCAGATCTCATCTTTAGTGGGCTAAGAGAGTGCAGTAAAAGGATTCATTAAGAGGCTGATTGCCCTTAAAGTGTCCCTGGGGAGTTTTCCTCTCTCCAAGCGGTCCCAGTCAGCCGGGCTGGAGCTGATGCTGCTCCTCGCCCTGGGCAGCGCTGCAGCACATTTCTAGGCATTTTTTGGAGGAAGAACTTAACACAGGAAAGTAGTTTTAAAATGCATCGCTGTTATTGTTTTCCAAATTAAGTTGTTTTCCTGAGATGTCAAAAAAGTCCTGAATTAATCTTTGCAAAAACATCAGCCATCACTCCCTCCCTCATAACAACCATCCTGCATTTCCATAAGGAGACATTAAGCGTTAAGAATCTTTGTTATGTTAAGTGCACTTTGTAGCGTTACTTGACAAATGCACAACCTTAGTTGCACTTAGATACAAAAAAGAAATCACCCTCGCTACGCCAGCTATGTCCGAACATCTTGTTCTCCATGATGGTTTCTTTATCCCTCCATGGTTTGATTCCAACGTCTGTCCGCTCTGTATAATAACCACGTGTCCGCTGTACATAACCTGCTGTCCATTCTGTACAGTTCTGATATTCGTCTATATGAATAGTAGGATATGTTTAATAGTATAATCTGTTCTAAGCAGGTATCATGTCAAAACCGTGTGACATCTATTGAAGACAATGTGTTATGGGCCACTGGCAATACAAACTATATGTAAATAGGATTTTATTTGTGCTACATTGTATAATTTCTTTGTGCTCGTTCATAATACCGGTGAGAATACAATCCTTTTTTTGGCAACTTTTGATCTGCGGAGGACTTTCTTTGAACAATGTGTTTTTCTCTGAAGAAGAAGAAAAGAAGAAAAAAAGAAAAATGATCTCTCTCTCCTTTCCTCTCCACTGTGATGGGGAGCTCACACAGAGGCTGTTTGAAATGCTGCCTGTCTGAAAAGGAGGACCATAGACTCTGGATCTGATTCGACATCAGGACCCCTCCTGGCCGACAGGCGTCCAGGCAGACGCACGGCCTGCTGGCACGGAGGTCAAAGGTCACCTCCCAGCCCGACCCCGCCGCTCGACCTCTGATTTGAACTGTAGCCTATCTTGATCCTCTTTCAGATGAATAACTGTGACTTTGCATCATGAATAGTATATTATTTTGAATGTAATCTAGAAGAGGGGGTCGGGACTTTTTTGAATGTAACCTATCTTTGCCGGGGTTGTTGGGGGTGGGGGTGGGGGGGTGGGGTCGGACTCATGTTTTTTTTTTTTTTGTAAATACATGGTAGAAGAAAAAAAGACGGCAGTTTTCATTCCTGTGCAGATAACGACAAATTTTACTTACTGTGTGACTACAAAGAGAGAGAGAGAGTGAGTGTGAGCAATGTCTCTGAGGTGGTGTGTGTGCATGTTTGCACATGCATCTGTATGCAAGTGTGTGTGTGAGTGAGTGTGTATGTGTGTGTGTGTGTGTGTGTGTGTGCTCCTCTGGCAGATTTAATCCTGCTTTAATCAGCCAGTTCTATCAATCAATTCAATGCTTTGTGCATCATGTGAGTAGCTTATCCACAATTAATGGAAATGTTCCTTGTGATATTGTGCATTTAATAAAGGTGGTATGTCTTACAATACACGGTGTCCCTCAGGACTCTTCATGTCTCCCTCATCAGGTTTCCATGCAGTTTGAAGCCACTGTGGTTTGACATGTTTGATAATCAAACCAAATCCCAGAGACAGATTTTTGTGTCGTTTATTGACCTAATTCTGACGCAGCTTGTCGCTGACACACTAACAGATTGTCTCCTATAAAGTGGGATTGATATTTAATCTGCGTGACACGGTTGCTTTTGGTCGGTGGGATTCTTTAAAAACAACCAACAGCCTGACACAGGTCGTGAAAGGTATCTCATGGGCCCCATTTGTTTCTAACAATAACTACAGAGGAGTGACAGAGACAGCTGTAACTACACACACACACACACGGACAAGGCAGTTGCCACAGCTAACTGTTGTTCAGACACGATGCCTATATTGTTTCAAGTTCTACATACACATATGTCAGTTATACTGTATAACCTACCTTGGTGTATTGCAATGTTACAGACTGGCAGGAGAGTAGCAGTGTTGATCCATCACGTGTCTAACAAGCTGTGTGTCTGCTGCCGGACGGATTATGTAGATTATATAAATTATATAAACATATATAAGAACAATCCCTTTTTATTTAAGTAGGGTGTTCACCTATTGATGTAGTAACGAATAACTAATACATATTATTTTTGCTTATCTGGCTTTGATGATGTGTATTATATTCACATGTATGTTGCTATCTGTAGTGGGATGTGACAAAGTACTAATATTCCATTGGGAATATTTTTCATCTATTTGTAAGATTCTCAAGTAGATTTATTTTCAGGTACTTTTCAATATTACTCCAACACATTAATAAGCAAATATCTGCACTGTCGACTCCACTTCATCTTGACACTGCATACGTTAAACAGTTTTTATAAAGAGGGGGGAAGTGATCCATTGATCCAATCAGAGCAGACAGGTACCATTAATAGGGTAAATACTTTAAGTATGTTTTAAAGCAATTACTTTTATTTTAAGTTAATGTGGTAGTTACTTGGGTCCATTTTTTTGTCCACTTATTTGTACTTTTACTTAATACATTATTAAGGTCTTCCTCCACCATTGGTTATTTAACATCATGTGTTTTTCAGAGAATTCTCTCTATCTCCCTATTTATATTTATTCATCAATAAGCCTCCTATAAACATTAAATAAATGGTTCACATTAGACTTCATATGCAGATATTAGTCTTGTTTTTAACATTTTCTTTGTGTTGTCTTAAATTTCGTTTTGTCTCGTTTTCTTCTATGTCCATGTATTTTGTAAAGCACTTTGTTACCTTGATAAGTGCTGTAGAAATAGTTTTATTATTTATGTATAAAGATATTATATATCCAGCATCTGTATTTCTCATAAAGATCCTGGATCTTCCTTCTTGATTGAACCTGTTTCATAAGTTACTGGTTTCGTCTTTGTCACCCTTCCACCCTGTTTCAAGAAATTAGGCTCAGTGTTTTTGACGTAATCCTGCCAACACACAGAGGGAAGTGAAAACATAAAGTTATAAAGTATTTGATGCTGATTTGTTGCGCTTCCCTCTTCTCTCCTAAAGGACATTAAGATTTTAAGTTTACGTGGCATCATATGATTATGATCGTGCCAGCTACAAACATTAATGGAATCACAACAATATCACAAAATGCAAAAGGTGTGACGACCTCTCAGTTTCATCAAAAGCTGTGCGCAGTTTATATTTATTGTATTCTAAATTTACACCTTAAAAAAAAGTCTGCCCAAGTCTTAGAACCATTATGAAATTTAACGCACAAATTCAATATACATCTCTTTGTATTTTACATAGAGGGTAAAAGTATAGGCATGAAGGTGGCATGATTCATATCAAGGCTCAAAAAGAGTCAGAAAACAAACATGAATAAATAGAAAGTGCTAACCCTAGCAGAAAAAATGATTTCTCTTAAAAAACAAACAAAAAAATAAAATTGCAGTGCAGAAAGTCTCAAGCTCCTGTTACCCAACAAAGAAATTAGTTAAAGCATCTAAAGCATTAGGCTGAGTCTGACACTGGACATAAGCAGAGTGACTGTTGGAAAACTGTGAAAGAAGAATGGATCGCTGGGCGTTTGTACTCGTCTATAAATTATAAAGTTATACTGTACCTAAACAGCTTATCACTAAATATTAACATCTAGGAACATTTTTCAGAGGCAAGATCTCTTTTCTCCTGTTCCTTGTTTTCATCTGATGCATGTAGTCGTAGCTCTGCGGCCGCCGACATATTCAGACATTGGTCACAGAGAAAAGGCAAACGGGAGCTGAGAGACACACACAGTGCAGCGTTTCTTCAAGAATCCGATTCAATCCAAATGTTATCTCCATGATATATATATAGATATATATATATATATACTCATTCAAAGAAAACCTTTGAAACAACACACAGTATATAAAGAGTTAAATTTCTGCATGTCACTTTTGTAAACTACTCGATTTTCAATACTTAACCATGTTTGAAGTAACCATTTAAAAACAGTTGAAAGCTTTGGGATATTAAAAATAAAATAAAGGTTTTAATGACAGGGTCATAAAAAGTCATGCACGCTGCAAATAACTGCATGCAGTAGTTATGGTAACCCATCCAAGCACTTTTTATTTATTAATAGTCATTAACACACACACACAGCAGCTTCATCAGAGGAGCCTATGCTCTCTTGACTTTTGAATGTGGAGTATTTTTTTTTTACGGAGAGCCGTTTGTTTGCATGTCACAGGAAGCAAAGGTCTGCCACAGCTGCCTGTAACATTTACCTGAAAAAGAAAAGTTATGTGGATTGATTATCAACTTCATATATATATATTTTATATATTTATATATATATATATTTATATATTTCTCGCTTGCTCACTTGCTATTGCGCACTCGTACATTTATCCCACTTTCTCTCATTTATTCTTGTTTACAATGTAACAAAAATGGTGACAGGCCTGAAATTACAATCACCAAAAAACAAACTCAGAAAATGAAGAGGGAGAAAAAAGGGTGAGGCCAGAGGGACGGGGACGGGGGGGGAGGACTGCCGCTGTTTTGCTGTCCATCACTGACAGTTGCAGCAGAGAGGACACAGTCTGCTTGATGCTCGGACATCAAAGAGGAGGCGGCGGAGGCTCCTTGCCTGTGGAGCTGCTCTCTCTGAGCTGGAGGTTCTCCAGCGCCACATCTAAAGGCATGATATCCACGCAGCCCATGGCCCCGAAGTCGGCGAAGTCTCGACGCTCTTCCTCGTCAGAGGAGGAGCTCTCTTCGTGCATCAGCGTCGACAGCAGCAGCTCCTGCACGAACAGGCTGCGGTCCGCGCGCTCTCCTTCTAGAAACTGCCGCTCTGCTTCGGACATCTTAGGTTCATTCAACCTAAAGAAAGTGATGATGATAATTGTATGACATTCAAGTTCAAATGTTTTTAATACAAAGAATGTAAAAATCTGGTTAATATAATCTGGTTATATTAAAATTACTTGAACACTTTCTCAGATGTGAATGCACAAGTATAATTAACAGTGGAAACAATATAAGTCATGCTGAGTTTTCTTAAGACACCATCTTGGCTATTATGACAGGCCACACTCACCGTGCTAATAGGAACTGGGAGCTGTGGGACGAGGACGAAGGATTGTTTTCACCCACTGTGGCAGAATTGGCAGTTGCTGTGCTGGGTGGAGGGATGGTGGTGCCAGTGTTGCCCGGGTTGTTGCTGCGTCGTGTTGGGTGGCGGCCCGTCTCCACTTGCTGCCGCGCCGCCTGTGCCTGCTGCCGCTCTAACTGCAGCTGCATCTGAAGCTGCTGGAGCTGGGAGGCCGAAGGCCCCGACGAGTTTATTTGCCCCCCTGCTGCACGCCGCACACCTGACAGCTGAGACAACAACTCTGCAGGAGACACAACAAAAAAAAACAGGCTCTGCTGTTGGGTGTTTCTAAATAAGTCATGATTTCAAAGGACAACACTGCAGATACGTGCGAGCAGATATTAAGCAGGGTGAGAAAAGAAGGAACAGAGGTTTCTTTAGATATGCTGCTACAACATGGCCAACATTAACGAACGAGAGACTGTAACGACTTCTGATCAGCAATTATGGTTTCAACGAATATCGCATTTAATTTGTCTGAGCCTGATAAAAAATAAACCGAACTCTACCAGGCATTATTCCATGTTATTGCTTCCTGTACAAACAAAAAATGTTCTACACAAACTACTCAAAGATGAAAATGTGCAGTTAATGATAAATTATTTGTTGTATTCTCTTTTCAGACAGGGAGTGGACAGTTTATACAAAGCAGTATAGAAAGTTTTGTCATGGTTGATTAGTTTCCTAGCGCAGGGTGCTAGTGGAGGATCTCATAGATCTTTCTGAACCACCTATGTGAAGAATATTATTCAGTACTCTGCTTGTTCTCACCTGCGATGGGGTCCATTGCCTCTCTGTTACTGGGGGTGTATGTGGAGCTCTGTGATGAGGAGGATGATAGTCCTCCTGTGGAGCCACTAGTAAAGTGCATATTTGTGCGTCGTGCTCTTGGACCACCCAGTCCTCGTCCAGGGTGGAACATCCTGCGTACATGTCGAACACTGCTGGACTCATCGTACACATGACTGTTAAGGGTAAATGCAGTAATGTGACACAGTGTAACACATTTCAAATATATCTACAAAGTCATCTCTAGAATGTGTGGAGACTCAGAAAGGATATTAAATCTCTTGGCGCTCTGTGTTCGAGTGTGAGGTGAGCTGTGAAGTCATCTGTGACGTGGTTTGGATCACCTCCTGGCAAGGCAGCACATATTGGACAGATCTAGAGAGAGAAAGGTTTCTGTTTCAACAAAACTTTCATCTTCACCACATCCATCCAAAACGAAACTATATGGACATATTGAACCAAAACTTTTAGACTGTCAACATAATACCCAGTCAGGGCAGTTACAAATTACCATCTCTCTGATTTAATGATCAAAATTGAAGCGGCACAGATTTTTATCTTCCTTTTAAAAACTATGACTGTGGACAATTAGGTCGGAGATTCTGGTGTTTCAGACCAGCCTCAACAAGATGAGGAGTAGGCCACAGAGGTCTGGAAAGCTCTTTTTTTTCAATCATTTAACTTTGATGATAATCTCTGTAATTTGACATCATCCCATCACGTGTTGACCAAATGCAAAACAAAGATTCACTACAACAATTTATCCTTCAGTCTTTGATCAACAATTGTAAAAGTCACTTGAGTCACATGAATATTCCCCATTTCCAGCTTCTTTGACATTTTTTATTGTCATGATTTTTGTTCTGTTGGTCACTATTTTCTGACAAACTACAGACAAAATGACGAAACAAGAAAATGAACAGTTGATGAATTGATGAAATCAAAAACCTAACAAAATAAAACGTGATAAAACAAATCTACTGTGCTGTGAACTCAAACCTGCTCCAACATGTTTGGTTGCACACACTCCATCACAGACTACTTTATTGTAACACAACATGAGTTAAGGCGTTACTACACACCACATTATTCTATAAACCAAGCCGGGCCCCAGAGTGGGACCATTTAGCTCCTGAGATCGTGAGACACGTATTTAAACACATTGAAACAAAGTCCAACATTTTGTGCGCTACACACAAGACGAGACGAACACATCCAGGACACCAGTGTTAAAGTGACCAGAACAATCCAGATTCACGATGTGACACCACTGATTAATAACTGAATAAATGTGGTAGTCTGTGTGAAGAGTGACAGAGACACACACACACACAGGATTCTAGAGGAAACACTGGAATACTGACCAAATGCAATACAAAGACGAAAGCTCATCTAAATCATATCCATCCTGTTCACTGAGCTGGTAACATATATCCTGTGCCAGATGTTTAATATTTATTCTAGAGCTATTTTTGTTTTGGTTGCCTGTGGTTTATGTTTTATTTATTTAGGATATTTTAACATTTTTAACTCTAATTCAAATGTCAGACTGAATACTCTTTAGAATTAAGTTCGTAACTCGTTGAAAGGATGTACTTGCATGATTCTGCTGTAATGTTATCATTATCACAGAGGTTTAAAATGGCTTCACATTGATGACAATATCAATTATCACAATAATTTCTGGGACAAAATATCGTCCAACAAAAGTTGTTATTGTGAAGGGCTGACCTTAATATTCTTAATAATGCACCAAGTTAGAGGTTTCCTTGTTTAGTTTACAGCTTAAGTTCTTTGAGAATCTCTTTCATATCCAGGCAAATTGTATAATTAAACATCCTTACATTACCAATGTCTATATGGGAACTGGTATGTTTGCGGTTCCAAAAGGTGCAATGAAAAATATTGGGTGCACCTAAATTATGCGCACGTGCACCTAATCTAAAAAGTTAGTCCTGGGGAGCTCTGCCAAGCCTGTATCACAACACATTGACAGCAGCGTCTGTAGTTCATCATATGCAACACCCCAACAAATTCTCACCTACCACACTCTCACAACAACAGGTTAAAAAAACACTTCCTCTAACTGCTGCCTTGTGTCTGTTGATGATGTAGCTCAAACAAAGACCTAAGCGATAGAGTGACGAGTAGTTTCCATTTATCCAAATGTCTGATTAGGTTTATTCTTCTTATTTAGAGCAAACCTATTCTAAACACATTAATGAGCCGCACTGTTCCACTGGACGACATGTTCTTGTTTTAACATGAACATGGTCACTCTAGTTTACATCGACACAATCCCACATTCACATTGGTGCTACTGTAAACACTTGTGACTGATTCACCCACACGGTGAAAGTACAGTAGTCGCTAACAATACACAGTTTTCTCATGTTTTACAGCACCAGGTTAAACTATGTATTTGTGAGCAGCTTTTTTTAAAGAATTACATCCATAGTAAGGATAATGTTTTGAGAGATAAAGGGTGTAGGACATAGACACTCTGCTATGACATCAGCAACAGAATCCATCAAAAACACCAACAGTCCAAAGAGGATGGGACTTGGTTTCACTTGGCACCGACGGACAACTGAAGCACAAATTCAGTTGCTGTTTCTGAGTCCAAGCTGTGGTGCTTTCAAGATGCTGCAGTGCTGTGTCTCTTGTTGTAACTGTTCATCTCAGATAGCGGAAGAGATTTAAATACAATTCAAATTGCCGATGTATGCTTACGCTAGTTAGCTACACTTAGCTGGGCAACAGAAACAATAGGTTTGTAGACCGAAATGAAGTCGAACGAGTTGAGTCAGGTGTACTCCTGCTCGGCTGGGAATAACACCCTTGATTTCAGACTAACTGCTAACCTTCCACAGGTTTCAGCACCGTCTGCTGCAGCCTCACCCTTTGCCTTGTTTTGCTATCTCTCTGACAACAAGTTATCCACAAAAGCCCTGTGCACGCTCATTCTGGTAAGTAATTTTAGCTGACTGAGGTGCAGAGCTAAACAGCAATAACAGACTGAACAGTAGAGATGCAGACAAACAGAGAGCTAAAAAGAACAAATTGGCCTAATGACTTTAATATACATTATGTAAGCAGATGGCAGAAGTAAACTAGGCTGCTGGAGAGGCTCTCAGCATCAAGGGCAACATTTGAAAGTATTGTGAACATTAGGGAGACTATGATGATGACTAATACATACTATTAACATCTGTGAATGTGTGTACGGAGCTCTTCATGTGCACAGTATACTCACCACCTCTGTGGAAGTCTCTGCATGCTCTGAGGTGACATGCTCCTGTAGGGACGTCTCTGTGTAGCCCATCTTGCCACAGTAAGGACATGTGAACGACTGCGGTTGCTCTACTGAAAAAGTGTCTCCTCCATAATACAGGTCTGCAAGAAGAGAGTAAACACATTATTGTTTTCGCAGGTTTAATAATTGACACCAAAAAAGTATAACAGAACAAAACTACGCCCAATAAATGACATTCATCATGATTGCAATCATGTTGGATGTATTTTGTTCATGCCGCAGGCTTACTACACAGGCCTGATTGGTTTGTGTATGATCAGTCAGCCACACAAGCCTCTGTCTGGGCTCTCAGCCAGGCCCTTACCATAGTCTACCCTGGTTAATATACACTGCATGGGGTGCTCTGTGGTGTGTCTCGTTGTTGTGGCTCCGCTCTCGTAGCACGATGCGCACAGGTCGTAGTCGTAGCAAATTAAACACTTGAACCGTCGTCCTCTAAAGTTCCCTTTCAAACACGCGTCACAGCTCACACCTGCAACAGAGAGAGGAAAAAAAAGAAAGAATTCAAATTCAAATATGAGGACCTGACAATAAAGTTACAAATTCCTTATAAGCTTGGATCTGTGAGACTGGCAGTGAGAAAAGCAATCTCTATCTGCAGGCCAGTCTCACTTACATGAGCATGTGTTTTGGAGTGGCACCAACCCACAAGTGACGGCAGTGAAGAACTCTGGCATTCCAGTGAACTTCACGAGCAACTCAGACGCATGACACAAAAGTGCATCCGAGGGCTGTTTTCATTGCAGAGATTGTTACTCATTTATAGCACAGTCACAGATTTTCAGGTAGAACACTGGGATTTAGATTTAACTGGATGCCCATGAATCAACCGGTCAAGAGAAATAAAGAAGAGGGGGGGCGTATCATTAATCACTACATTCTCCAAATAGTTAATTATTATTTAATCATCATCAAAATCTATTACATTGCTCTGATTTTGCACAAATGACTTGATCACAGATTCTAACAGTCAGTTTATAAGAGATCTTATATTTAACAGAGCTTAGATGCACAAATAGAATACAGCTAGAATATAATAATAATAATAATAATATAATAACCCACAATATTCCAACTCCTGCCACATGGAGAATTCTTATGAAGGGAAAAAACACTATTTCATAAACCCTGAATGTTACCTAAGGAACTACCGAGGGAATTTCCTCAGACTCATTTGACCTCTTGCACAAAAACAACTTCCAAATGTTAAAAAGTGAAGACAAAGGAAATATTTCTGAACCAAACCCAGACCTGGACAAACATTAGTTTGGCAACATGCAGCTATCAGCTCTACGTGTTGGTCCAAGGCTCGGTCACACCGCAGGGCTCAGTGATACCTGTGTGATTTCTAAAAACAGTGTGATCTCAACATGGAACCGAGGGGGACACTGTCCCCGGGCCTCTGTGGACAATCAAACAAACAGGTTTCACGTAACACAAGCAAAGTTACTGAGCAGTCCTCGTCGGTCCCACTGGATCTACCTAACCGTGTTGGTGCCTTGAATCCATTACTGAAGAGCACGCCGACCTAAGGGGAGACAGTCCATCTCCTGCCAAGCTAACATGATAGAGAGGAATTCACATTGTCACCTGGTCTGCAGCTAAACACACCGCAAGTTAACCCTCGCTGGCTAGTAGCATGCCACCTAGCTAACCTGGTTGGTGGCGAGAGGCCTCGGACTGTCTGCTTCTTGATGACAGTGCATTCGCTAACAACAGTGGTGCTCGTCAACAGAGGGGGCTTTTAGCGCCAGAGCCCTGGAATCGATACAAATAGGAGAAATACACGGTGCTGGCTGCGTTAGGCTACGTGATGGTGACGGGTTATCAGCGCCAGTCTGGGCAACATTGACGAATCCTTGTGTTAGCATACATTAGCCTGCTAGCTAGCCCGGCTAACGTAAGGTAGCGCAGTAGCTAGCAGAGGCTAAGCTGCTCTGTGCTGCCGTGTGTCTGGAGCACTTTGACTCGTTATTAGATTGAACACACACGCGTACACATTATCTAATGGCAGCTGATACAAGTGTGTTCGGGAAAGCTTGGAAAACAAGCCGCGGAAAAGCGCAGCAGCGACACCCTCCCCCCTGACTGGAATAAGCACTTAGCCGCAGCTAGCACAGGAGCTAGGCTAACTGGGTAGCTCTGGGTAACGTAGCTCCAGCCCAGGCTCCGTGGAGCCGATGATCAGCTCACCCTCATGTCGGGACATCCTCCAGGCAGCGAAGCAGCCCCTCCTCGGGCTCCCCAGTGCGCTCGACGGGGGCACCGAGACCGTTCCTGGGACGCTCGACTGGGTAAGAATGCTTCACCCTCGTTTCAGTTTTCTCCAGCAAGATGGATCCCCCCGGCCAGCGGCTTACAGTTTGTTCTGCTTCCCCTCCCAGAGTGTCACTTATCGCCGGGTGTTTCGCGGGGTGACCACCAGGCGGCGCCCTGCCTCATCAGAGTCGCACACGCCACAGGGTCCGTACAGTCTGTGATCGAGTGACCCCCCCCTCCACGCCCTCAGCATTGTCTCGCAGGAGTCCCCCCCCCCCCCCCCCCCCCCAGCAGTGGGATAGGTGTCCAGTAGTATTAAGAGGAAGTGATGCAGAGAAACATCAACAATAAATCACACAAATCAAAAACCCAATAAATCACATACTGAAAAATCATTTCTGGAGATGTGTTCCATGGAATGTAGAAATGCTATTGTTTTCAAAAGATAGGTTCACTGTCACTTTATCTGTTGATTAATTTTAATAATGTATTCGTTATTTACTCCATAAATATATAAAATCTAATAAAATTAAAAAAGAAAGTACTGACACATGCACATCTGAGACCAGGGTGACATCATCAAAATGCTCACTTCATCTGATCAACGACCCAAAACCAAACGATTCTTGGATTTACGATTACATACATTTACAGAAAAGCCAGTTTAGATTTTTATTTGACAAGAATCTTTCTTTTGATGTGTGTGTGTACGTCTGTGTTTTGTGAGTGATGTGCTCTTGTGTGTAACCTTCTACGTTTACACTACTCATCTGTAGTTTACTGTATTTATTTGTCATTGTACTGTATCCTGTTCTTCTGACCTGCCAAGGGATGTAAATTAGCTTGTGACCTTAATGTTTCAACTGTATTTATGATGTATTTATTTTGCCTTTTACACAAACAAGAGTACAAGAAGTGGTGACTGAGAAATTTGTCGTAAAAAGTCTTTATTTTTGTACATAAGATTCATTTCATTTGTGTGCTGATGAGGACGCATACAGTCTGACAAACCAGTGCATTACAATGAAGACTTCACAGCAGTGTAGAAGGCTGGGATGGTGCTCACAACTCTCACTTTGTGCCTTTCTCTCATTTTGAGTCCAGAATTGAACAGAGGATATAAGAGCTGACAAAAATAACCCCCCCACGACTTCTTTCTACACAAGTGGACAAAGAGAGATTTATGACCCCACCCTCGTGTATAAGCCTGACGTAGCCACGCAATCTTAAAATGACGAACAGTGACACATTCTGTACATACGATTCATTACATGTGCTTCATGTCAACAGTGGGGAGTGAGCGCTGAGGGGCATTTAAATATTCAAACGCTCAGTTTCCTGTCGTCTTCCCTCAGATTTATTGTATGACAGCGAGGAAAGAGACAGTTTCTCCGTCTCCTCGACATACAAGGGGATTGTACGTGCAACTTCTGACTCAACAACAAGAAAATCTAGACAGGAAACCTGAATGAGTAACTTTGTACTGTACTGTGCAGCGCATATGGGATGAAATGAGCCTATATATGCTAATGATTTGTGTACATGTTGTCGCTCACAATACATTTACCAGTGAATCCTATTTACTGTATAGAAAGCTGCTGGTGAATAGTAACATGTTTATTTCTATCTTGGAGGAATATTGGTCTCTATTTTGAAAATAGAAAAATTGAAATTGAAAATATGCTCAAGTCTCCTCTCGAAAACGTTAAAGCCTCTGCATTCAGAACACAGTCATTCAACAGACTTAAAGCCAAAGTAGTGGATACAAACCCTCATCTTCATGTATATTTTCAGTACAGAATAATTATAACTTTCATCTTTCTCATCAAAATAGAACAATATTTACATATTTGCATCAGCTTTGGAATTGTGAGCTACAGGCCAGATGGTTTTCTTATAAGTCAAATGTCATCATTCATTCATGATATTGTAGCACCTGAGCAGATTCATGTTCTCTGACCACAGATCACGCACATGAAAACAAAGAAAGGCTTGTGGACAACATCTCTTAAATTACAAGAAGTAAAGCGAACACAATTATGTACATTTGAAGCTCTACATTCTTGAGCACTGTGCTATATTTACAGTAAAAATTAAAGCTCTGGATTTTGAAGGGTGACCAATCTAATTACATTCATTAACATCAGAAGAAAGGTTTTTTTTGTTTTGGCTTCAGCTCAGCTTAGGAAAAGTCTAGTGTTCAGGTCAGTGTCTTTATCCAACATTTGAATTTAAGGATTAAGAATGTGCCAAGTTATATTGCGAAAAACTCAACAAACATGTCAAACAAAACGCGATAAAACACTCAAAATGTACAGTGTTTTGTAAAAATGAATCAAGCACACTTTAACACAGGAGCTTAAGCTTTCAGACGACCGCTGCGACACAGGAAAAGTTCACATATTGTCTCTGAAGCGAACAGACGGCCAGACGTTGCTGCTGTAATGATGCAGAAAGTGAGTGAGGATCTTCACACTGAAAAACCTGAGTGCTTGTGTCCCCCTGATGCTGTAGCGCAGCTGTTGTAGCTCTGAAGGTTTCTGTAAAACACAGATATTTGGTAGTTTTCCAAGAGGTGCCTGGAGAGTGACGTCGTCCTCCTCCTGTCTGGTTCCTCTTCTTCAACAGCCTGACCTGATTTTACATTTGATATCTGCAAGAAAGAATCTGACCAAGAACAAATAATGTTTGCAAATACACTTCTTGGCAATCGTTTTAGATGGAGACTCAGATAGTTGGAGTTTTTCATATACACAGTTAGTGCCAAAGACGTTACACAATAAAAAGAAGTGTCTGTCTCTGCACCTTATTTGACCATTGGTGCAGCCCCCATTTTGTAACCGGGTGTTTAAAGCACTGAAGAACAAGTGATGGAAGTATTTGCAAACATTATTAAACCCTGTGTAGGAAACAGAGAGCAGTGCTTTTGTTTCCCAGGTTGTCACTGTGTCGCAGCACTGAGGTGTTTGTGTGTCCCCGCACCTCCTCTGTCCGTCTGTCTGTACAGACCCGGTGGTTCTGGGAGCAATTGCTCACAGAGCTGCTCGCTGTCCGAACCCTTCAGTCCATGATTTCCTCTTTTGTGTAGTCCCTGGATTTCCTTTTGAAGAAGCCCATCTGGAGGAGCAGAAAACTCAAATTACCAAACTACTCACGGTTTGAAAGGAAAGGTTTGATGTTTTAAAAGCTACAGCTTTCTCCAGAGAGAAAGAAAAAGTGTCTGGAAACGTGGTTTCATCTGAATTAGCTAACGTTTGCATCCCATTTAGCTCAAGGCTTCTTTCCCAACAGTTCTATTAAATCCTTTTAGACATTTGTGTGAAATGTTGTCATAATTTTTGCGTAATTCTTGTGTAATGGCCAAAAATCCTTTGTGAGTTCACAGTTCATCCTCAAGTCCAACTTGACTTCAGATCCAAACTGAGATATTGGATTAATGAGAACGGGATGGACAAACTAAACACAAAGTGTATAGTGCTGCTCTTTATCTTTAGCTCTCCCCTTCACCTTCTGCAATGGTTCAACTGGAAGCATTAGCGCCACCTAGTGTTGCCAGACCAACACCTACTATTTGCATCACGTCAGGGGACAGACACGTGAATTAATTCACAAACGTTCATTTGGCAATTTTTCCAAACTTCTGTTAAAATTTGTGAAACATGTGGAGGGAGATCCAGCTCCCACATATGAGCACATGATATTTGAGGACTTGGGAAACTTTACCTTCCAAAGAGCGAAGATGACCAGTGCCAGGATCAGCAGTCCTATCAAGATGCTGATTATGATGACCCATATGGGGATTCCTCCTAAGGTCTCCTTGGAAACCTGGATCTTCACCTGAACAGGACACACATTCATGTAATTAACGTAGCCATGCATTCAAACACACACACACACACACGCATGTAATGACAAAACCATATGATACAAAAACTTTACGACTTACAATCCGGGTCCGGTTCCCGCAGTTCAACTCAAACAGGTTGGTGTTTTTGATCCCCAGAGTCCCATTCACCAACATGTGCAGAGAGGAAAACTCCCCCTGTAAAGACAATAAATCTCCTTTAAACGTTTCCTGTCCGCCCATCCATCACTCAGCTGTCTATGGTGTTATAGACATTTTATATTTGTGCATCACAGAAAAACATATTCTATAAACTCATAACTTATATTTTGAAGATAAATTATACCTTTGTGTGTTTGTGTGACACTTTGAGGCTTTAACTTCCTGTGGCAAATAACGGACCAACTGTACATATTGCACAATCCCTCCCCTGGTGCTTATAGTATTTTCTATATTTCATTTTTGTTTTCTGTTTTTCTTATTTTCTATATTAATACACCACAGCAATTGTCTTGTATGTGTAAACCTGGTTGGCAATAAAACCTGATTAATATGGATAATGGTAAACATGCAAATACATGTACTGTGCACAGAATATAATATAATAAAATGTTTCTACAAAATATATTTTTCTGTGCTGCAAATCTCAAATTGCTTGCTCAGGTATGAGGCACAAATACAACGCCATATATGTCACACACTGTATTCTACTGTCTTTCTCATTTGTCCAAGTCTGTGACAAACTAAAAGACAGAAAGAGACAAAACGAGTGTAAAACAACAACTTTGAACCCACCTTAATGAACGTAGGTTTCCACACCCTGAATGTGACGTTGACCTGACTGTTCTTTGCCTTGGGGGTGGAGCAGGTGAAAGATGCACAGAACAGCTCTGCAGAACAGGACTGTAGAACAAACATCACAGAGTAAGACAGGAAAATAACAGGAGAGGTGTCTGAACTGACACCAGCATGTTTCCTACAGAGACAATGAGATCAGAGCCGGTCCAGTATGGTTATTCAGTCGTGTATTCTGATAAAATTAATTCACAATGAGGAAAATGGACAAGTAATAGTACAATCAGTTTGTATGATACGTGCTGAAAATGATACATGTGGCTGTAATAAGAGACTAGGGTGTTGTTATAAGCAGCTACAAGGTTTTTCATTTCATTTCTCAGTGTTTGTTTATGGACAGAATTAATACTTCTTCTGTGAATGTATGTTTTACATCATTACAACATTGTTTTATATTGTGATTATATGTTCGCTTGCTTACCTGTGTCAATAGGAGTTGTTAATAAACACATCAATAAACAATCTGCTTACAACTGCATTATAATGTTTATATTGTGACAAAATAGTGTGATTTAATTTAATGAAGGTGCATTTAAATATACATGTAGACTGGAATACTGTGGAGATGCTTAAGTCTGAAAGATCCTAATGATCTAATAAGTGCAGCTCTCTGTTTGGTGAAATGGGAATGTTTCACACTGAGAACCAGTTAAACCTGAAAACCACATCCAAACAGGACCAGGTTAGACTGGAGGGATCAGTTTCTATGAATAACTCAAGTCAGAATTATTTAAAATAAAGTTGAGCAGTCTTTGTTAAATACACCTACACATTACTCACCAGAAGGAAGACGCTGAGCGTTTCTTTGTTGGGATTGGGCTTCCTAATGTTGGGGTTAATTTTATCAGTGTTGATCCAACGATCTGCATCACATTTCACCTGCAGAGACAAGAAGAGCAGATGTCAGGATGAGTCTGTGTGTGTGTGTGTGTGTGTGTGTGTGTGTGTGAGTGTGTGTGTGTGTGCACATCCATACCCCTGGGCTGGTCGTGACATGTGTGAGGTACAGTAAATGGTTCTTTCGAGGAGACAGATGAGGGTACGTCACTGTCAGGTCGAGGGGCGGAGTCTCCACATCACCTGCCTTCTCCATCTGAGAAGAAGTGACAGATGCACAGATGTATATATATATATATATATATATATATATATTGATATACTGCTCCACATCTGGAACACCAAACACAGCACATCTGCGAGCAGCTGTTAACTCTGCATATCCAGAGAAAACATCCTGTGATCTTTACCGTGTAGCTTATGTTGACCTCCTCTCCAATCATCCTGGTGTCATTGAACACAGCGGCAAACTGTTCACCCTCTTTTACCACAATGTGTTCATCCACAGGTCGCCTGGAAGAGACACATTTTCATCACATCATATTAGACTGATCATTTTTCAGTCAGACCTTCAGACTTTGACAACAGCTGCTCTAGAGGTCATGAACCCTGCGTCAAGTCGTCAATGTTTCTCTGCTTGTAATAACTTATTTGAAACACGTCGTCCATCTTTATAAACAGTCTATGATTCAGATAGTCTGAACTTCAAGGGTACATACTAATACTTTTATTAAACCTTCTTCCAAGCCGATATGGAAAACATAGCTTTTGCCTATTTACCCCAAGCTGCTATGGAGTAACATTACATTAACGCATTAACAACATGTGATAGACACTAACATTGCATGTCATTTTACAATGTAGAAGTCAGTGAGCATGATGAGGAGTGAAACTCCAACTACAGCCACTCACACTGAGAATATGAGTCCAGCCTCATACTTCACAGGGATGGAGATTAGCACCATGTTGTCACTCAGGGTAGAGGTCAGCTCTTCACTGTCACTGTGGGGAAAAAGAAATCAATGAGAAAATGTTATTTCTGCACTGAATATTAAAAAGAAAAGAGAACATCATAATTTAAGTGAAACGTCTTCAAACAGGAAATAAAACACAGTTAGCTGAGTCTCTCACCTCGTCGCTGTCACGTTGATCTGAATCACCTCCTGAATATGTTGAGGATTCACCTCAAATTTCACTTTGAAATTCTCCTGCACATATTAGATCACACAGTAGGTTTCATTCTCAGTATTATAGATAGATAGTAAATCTTATATTGTGCAGGTAACATGCAGACAAATGAACGTATGCTGAAACAAACCTCCGCATTGCCCCCCAGGAACGGGTATCCAACATTGCACTCCACTTTAGTATGATTCAGTGTACACAACAACTTCTCCGGCTGAAAGCACAAAGTAACACACACATGAGCACAACGCAAAACCAGCCACGCTGACTGTACACACTTAAGAATAACACAAAGACGAGAGCGATGCCAAATCTCACCTCAACTTTCATATAGTTGATGTTGGGCGAGAAGCTGAGGATGACTTTGGTGTTGTACGCGTTGTCTTTGCTGTTTCGGATGTTGATGTTCACATCTAACTTGTCCGTCCTTGCTCTGATCGTCATACTGAGGTACAACGAAAACTGTCAGCACGCTCGGCTGTGATGCACAGTTTCCTCCACAAGGGGGCAGTCACGCATCACAGCTAATAAGGCCTAACTACTGTGTTGTGACTGTAATGGAGACATTTTTAAATAACGCTTGTCCCACTTACCTTTTTACGCTGGGCTCTGCTTTGAGAGAGAGATCAGCAATGCACTTGTCATTGTTCCCACAGTCGACTAAAGGAATCTGCAAAGACAGAGACGGACATTTTATTAGGAAACACTCATTTTTATTGTTTCATTCAATCTTCATAAATAGTATAATGTATTTAATTTAAATTGACAATAAAAATAAAGATGATAAAAAAATAAACCTTTTTGAACTCAAAGGCAAAAATCTGATTACTTTCCACTTTCTGTTATGAGCCTTTTTCAATCAATCAATCAATCTATCTATCTATCAATCAGACTCTATTTGAATAGCACTTTTCAAACATAAGATGTAATGCAAAGAATAAAAGCAATTAAAGCAATACAAACAATACCCCCCCAGGCCTCCATCCACTTAGAGCAAAACAATATTAACTGAGGAAACCCTGTGGTAAACCTCATTACAGTGAAGGAGGAAACACCGAAGGGAGGTAAACAAAGACAGAGAAGTAAAAAACTAAAAGAGATGTGGAAATGATAAAAAATAAAATAGTAAAGTTCTAAAGTGAGAGAAAGTAAAAGCAGAGATAAAAGTTATGCTATCAAATGGTAAACAATTCAGGGAAAGTAAATAAAGAAAATAATTATATTTCTAAACATTCTAAGATGTATAGATATATAGACAGATACATGAGTAAAATAAATACAATTCAATTGAAAAGCTGACTAACAGAAAGTTTAGAAATATACTTTATTTGAGAATTCAGTTTTCTTTTAAGTGATGAGTCAACCTATTTTACAATGATGAACAAATCCCTGTGTGCAAATCCACAAGGACGACCTTTGAGCAGCTTTCTATACTTACACAATACAAATAGACCAGAAACCCCCTCACCACGTCTTTGGGGGGGATTAGCCAAGTGTGTTACTGGCAGATTGAATCAGATGGCATTGTAAATGAGACAGACCAGGATTTTCCCTTGATTAGACACAATCGAGGTTCAGACCAGTCTTAATGTATGATAAAAAACTTTTCTCTCAATGTTTGGACTGCCTTCTTGGGATCTTTGTCTCCATTGTGCAATGAGTAAAACTCATCAGCCATAAAATTGGACCTGAAGGGAAATTTCATTCTTCCGCAGTAGTGAGACACAACAACTGGCTTCACACACGCAGGATGTCAATGTTTTGTTGATTCTATTTTTAAAAGACTCTGAGTTTTTCAGCGAGTGAAAAGCAGCAAAAGTAGTTTCAAGAATTTTAGTTTGACTTTTGTTGTGGGGTGAAAACAAATCAGTGTCTTAAAAACGAGTCTAAACTCTGGAATAACAATGAAGAATGTTTTCAGACATGAACTTTCACCTGTCACCTGTCAGACACATTCACAACAACAGGAAAATGTCCGGAACGTTCAGGCGAGAGCTGGCATGACATTAAGGTTCTGCTGCAGAAATCACGTGACATGTCGTGTTGCTCTTTTGGATGCGGAGAGGTTTTCTATTCTACCAGTTTTGCATCTGTTGTGGGTTTTGTCGCTCAGTTTTCCTGCTGAATTCTCACAAAGTCTCACTCAGACATTTTCCCAGATAGTCGGACATTTGTGTTCTCACATACAGCCCCTCTGGAAAATTCCAGGAAAAATTCAGTGCATGTCTGAAAGCAGCTTCTAGGCTCCAGAAGCTCCTCCAGAGAAACGAGAAAAGACATGAGAATCAAAACAAGCTGCTGCTGCTGCTGCTGCTGCTGTGTATTTGTTTGTATACCTAAGTAAAAGGGTGCATTCAAATGACCCTAATTTCCTTTGCTTTCCCCCCCAGAGTGTGTGAGGCTCACAGTTATATTTTTTCCCATTTTCAGTGGGCTCCCACTGGACTGTTCAACATCAACAGTGTCTGCTCTCCAGAGGGTCACAACCGGGAATCAACCGCAGCACAATATCAAAAGGTAAACAGCTTCCTTTTGATGACTTCCCCTTTCTCTCTCCCTCTGTGTGTGTGTGTGTGTGTGTCCCCTCTCACCAACACTTCCTTGCAGCGTGACAGGTTCTGACCCAGAGGGAGTCAGGATGTGTTGCGGCGTATAAACACATCACATATCCTCCTGTGTTTTAGACGTGACAGGAGCTGTTAGTGTTGCCACTGCTGTGCTTTTACGCACACCCAGGCTCTCCGCTTTACAAAGCTGAATTCTTGTGTGATAACCCCCCCACCCCACGCCCCCTCTTTATCTGGACGTATCACTCATTGCAACAATTATCTGGAAACCCTCGCGTAGGAGCAAATATGCATGTGGGAGTGTGGGAAGGCTGCTCTGAATGGCGCTGTTGAGAAACTAAGGCAGACTGGAGGGATGGCACTCAGCTGTTGCAGATGATGATGTAGTGTAACAGCAGTGAGTTCGGAGCCAGGAAGAGAACAGCCCACTTCTCTTGTATTATAAAGATGGAGACAGATGGAGGATGTTTGAGAAGAGGTTCTAATCCTTCCTGTCTTGTCACTAAAATCTTCTGCTTACTTTTATTTGGCGGTTATAACAAGGCTCTTTGAAGTGGTCTTACTGTCTTATTGATGGATCTGGGAAGGCTCTCATCCAGGACAGGGCCTTGGTCTTCATCAGCTAGTCCAAACTGCAAAGACACCATGAGTGGGTCACGGAAATCCAGCTGGGCCTGTTGAGGAGAAGAGACAGGTGGAGCCCAACAAGAGGGAGCGAAAGAAAGAGGGAAAGAAAAGACGAAGGAAAAAGAAACGAATAAAAATCTACTTCATATTTGAACTGTAGTGACCTGTTTGAATTCAAAAAAATACACCACAGCAGACTGTCTGAAGTAGTTTGCCTTGTAATCCAGCAGAGGGCGCTCTTGCCCTCTTGACCTATCAGTCAGTAACATTACAATGTTTTGCTAGGAAAATGAAAGATGCTAACAAGCTGCAACGAAAGAAACAATCACAGAGAAATGGCACGTGGGGGGGTTGATACAAAATACAATTTTGGATAAACTGTGCCACTGTGTATCAGACGTGTTCATAACAAAAGTAAAATGTGCGGAACATTCAGGCGATTCAGCTCATCACAGTTAGTTCGTATTTGGTTTTAAGATAAATACTTTACAGACTGTAACAGGACAGATGGAACTGTTATTCATTTGCAGGCATTTGGTCATAAACCAAAGAATCTTGGCCCGGGGCAGAGGGGTGCCATGAAAAAATCAGGGAATCATCAAAGTCATTATGATTCATCCTCTGTGCATCATGAACGCCTGCACAGAGTTTTGTTGCCGAGATGCTTCAGCATAAACCTGAGCGGTGAGTGGACTGTCAGACTTTTTCCATGCCTGGGGCGATGCCTCTAACGTGGCTACAGAACAGGGTAACTGAAACAACCTGTGAGCGTGCACCGCCTTCTTCTTTTGAAACACGAAGACGACATTTGAAAGAGCTGCTTCACATTCCAGCGTGTACTGTACACGCACTGTAAGGCATAAATATGGCTCTTTCTGAGCCTGTGCCAAATTTTGATTGAACCCAAAAGGACTCAGAGGAAGAGCAGGACAACATGAGGCTGTATTTTCAGCCACTTGAGTGCGGCCTCACAAAAACAGTCTGTGCCTGTTTCTTGAAACATATAATAGTGATCATACTGTATTTAATCTGCTTTTAATAGCTGCCACTTCCAGAGTGCCTCACTGCGGCCGACAGGCAGCTGCTAGGTGGGTATTGATTTTTTCCTCCACTTAGCCAGTGAATTTCATTAAGTTCTATCTACACATGTTTGTCCACTATCTATGTGCACGGAACACAGTGAATCAGTGCTATTGCTCCAAGTGAGGAACTGAGGTCGTCTTTAATACAGACATGGACCAGGCAGTGGAAGTTTTGAATGCAGCAGCTATGAGTGGATTTATTTTTAATCTGAGGTTTTCCTAACTGGTTTGGGGCAGGATGCAGTGCGGTGTGCACTGAACACAAGCACACAGCACATGAAGGATGAAACACTTTTGTTTAACATGGATTAATTCATGATCCACGTGCTTCTGTCAAATCTGAGATCTGTTCTGGTTTGGAGCCGCTCCACCAGGTGAGACAGTTGTGGTGCTGGTTGTGTCTGGTACAAGTTTTCTGACCCCTGATGACCTGTGTGGGAAGTTTGTGCACAAACTAGCACACTAGAACAGAGCAGGTATTCACTCACACACAAACACACACACACACAACTGCAGCAGCTGTTTCCACTGATTAGTTCCTCTGTCTCTCGCCTGTGGGCAGCTAATCACAAAAATCCACTGCTGCAGTTAACGGCTGGAATGAGAGATTTCATATACATGCCTCTAAATGTGTCACTGCTTAGGTTTACAGTCGGTGGTGGAGTGGTGACGTCTGAGGGTTTTAGCTGTGATCAATCCCGGATCCTGTTGGCGATCGCCTGACGACAAATTAGCCTCTGTGGGCAACGGCGAATGGCAAAGTTTGGAGCTTCCAATGTAAACAGCAGATATCAGGAACAAGACTCCCTCCTCTGTTCGACATACACTGTTTACAGTCTGACTAGTTTCTTTCTTTCACACAAAACAACACAATCGATGATACTTCTTGTAAGTGTTTAAGTCCAGATGACAATTTGGCTCGTTTAAATGAAGAAGCTGATGATTTTGTTCCGCCTCTTTTGCTCTCTGCACGAGTAGTTTAGCTGCAGGGCAACTAAAGGCCTGCTCAAATGTAACTGGCCAAACTAGAAACCGCTTCCTCTCAAACTCTCTCGCTGTTTCTAGAGATGAACAATCTGTGATGTGCTTGTTGGACCGCTTGTAGAAACTTTCCTTTGTCACATCCCTCAGACACCTCATTCACTCTTCTCCTCTTCTTCACCTGTTCATTTTTTGCTTTCTCTCATTCTCTCCCCATCTCTCCACCTCTCCATCTTTGCATGCAGATGATTTATCACTCACAGCAGCACTGCTCTGCACTCGGCATGCTTTGATCAAGACGGGGTCTGTTTCATGTTAGGGCCAGCATCTTCCTACTCTGCATAAGACTCCTCACAGCTTTGTTCTCAAACTGTCACTTGCCTCAACAAAACAAGACAAGAATTAAAACAAGACAAGAATTAAACTTCTGTGAATGTACGTCACAAAAATTAAAGGAATCAAGCTTCTGTGAATACTGTGTCTTGTGGATCTGGGGCTAAAACATATAGTTTTGGGGTTGGATTTATTTCAGATAAGAAACCATAAGTGATTCCATGTGTACATAAAGATCAGAGTACTTGCCGACATCATGAAGGTCTGATTGACGCACACTGTCTCTCTGTCTTTGATGGTGAAGCTCCTGGAGATCCTACGATCGTTTTTATCATCCGGATTAATAAACAACGCCCTGGCTTTTGCACGCAGAGCATCCAGATTCAGATTGTAGACGATCTCTGCACCACACAACAGACAAGTAAACATGTAGTGATTAGAAGTGAGGAGGTAGAGAAATGGGTTTAGTGACAGAAACGTCCACATCAACACAGGACGTTGTATGGCTCACCTGCGGCTGAGCTGACTTTCAGCTTGTCAGATTTGACACTGTAGACGAAACACACCTCAGTCAAGACACACACAGCTTTTTGTCCGGGCTTACATGAGTGATGAGACTGCTGCAGGTTTATTTTGGCGGGGTTAAAAGTCATGTTGGCGTGGAGTTCTGCCACATCTCTTGACCTGGTGAAATGAAACAAACAAGGCAACATCTAGATAACAGTGTAAATGAGAAGACTGCATTTACAAAAATGCAAAAATGTATTTGTAGTTTTCAGCTACTTTATGTTTCAATTTCCTTATATAATATCATTAATATCTATCTACAAATTCCATTAATCAAAAAATGTCTGTCTGACTATGACTCATATATCTTGAGATCCGTCTCGGCTTCACACTTGTAAAGATTTGGACCTGGGATATGTTAAATATTAAAATGAAACTGCAATTTAATTTGTTTTTTGAGCTGTGAACTGTTCTGGATCTGAACTATTCTAGGACTGTTCTTTGATAAATGTTTTAAAATCAAAATCTCTTACCAAATCTATAAATAATCTATTTTCATGGGTTGAACCTGACTCATGACACCACCCAGTGTTTCAAAGCATTTGTGAACACTTAAATAAACTTTGAATGAATGTTGACGGAAGCTTTTTTCTCCACTCTTGGGAGGGGGCCTGGACATTAGGCTGGGAAACACTGTACAAAAGTAAAACTATATACAGCAGTAAAATTAGCTCCACCTTCCAACAACACATGCACAAAGTCATAGGCTTGTGTGTGCGTGTGTCTGTGTGTGTGTGTGTGTGTGTGTCTGTGTGTGTTTCTTGTTCAGGGCAGAACAAGGAACGGATGCACACTGAGCAATAAACTTGGCCTCAACTCTCTCTCTCCACCCAACCGTTGAGCTTCGGTCCAAGAGGAACTGCTGCCAAATCCTATTTAAACTCGAAGCCATTTGGGAGATGGAGTTTTCACACAGCTCAGTTGAGCCTCTGCCAGTAGAAACTGTGGGAGAAGGTCTGCCTGGGAAGTTAAATCATGGTGAGGGCTGATGTTTCAAAACTTTTGGTGGGTGGAAGTCTCTATAGGCCAGCCTCCAACTGCGAACTGAGTAGTCAGAGGTTTTCTAACAGAGAGATCATTAGGAAGATGTTGGTCTCTGTCCTATAAGCCCAGTGGGACGCGGACAGCTGTCTAAACCCAATGCGAAGCAGACGTGTAAGTCGATGTCTCCAGGATACGAGCACCACTGCTGGTAATGATTGAAGTGGAATGTGTGGTTGAGTGAATGTTTATATCTGAGGATGGGCCACATCTCACCAAAACAGCGAAGCCCCTCCCAGACCTCCTATGGTGACATCAGTGATCCCGTCTCCATTTAGATCCATGACTCCGTGTATGGACTGACCGAAGAATTTCACCTTTTCGCCGTCCCCACCTGCAGGGATCCGCTGAGGAGACACCAGAGAACCAATGACAGCGTTTTAATCTACGTTTAATTCTACAAAATCTTGTAGAAGTGGCACAGAAACGGTTCTCACCTGCACAAACTTCTCCTTCAGTGACGTCTTATCGCCATGATAGATGTAGACGGCTCCTCTGTGGTCGTTCTCGAAAGGTGCACCGATCGCTACGTCGTTTAATCCGTCCAGGTTGAGATCTGACACGGCTGCGATGGCTGTGCCAAAGCGGGCGCCACACGGTTCGTTCTTATTAGTGCAGCTGGCTGAGTGGGCAGTGCAACAGGTCTGATTGACAGGCTTTAAAGTGAACTCGTGCTGAAACTTGCCGTCCTGGTTATAGGGCAAAAAAAATCACAGGGACAGGAGGAGAGACGATCAGTGGGTGGATCCTCACAACCTCAACAAGCTTCAACCAAAGATCCGAGTGAACCTCATGTTCAGTCTCCTGTACCTGGTTGGCTTTGTAAACGTAGACTTGACCCTGCTCGTCTCTTTCTGAACCCATGAACATCGGAGCTCCAATCAAGAGGAGATCTGTGTACGAGTCCCCGTCCACATCCACAGTCTGCAGGACGCTGCCGAAGTAGGAACCAATCTGCCCACAGGAGTCAGACATCATGTGTCGGTTTTATCATCTTTAACTTTTATTAATATTTCATTAATACAAATTTAGACGATGTGAGCCCAGACAACAAACTGATATCATCTCACCTGTTCTCCTTTTATTATCTGCGAGATGATGATCTTGTTTTTGTCATTGAGACGATAGATAACTACCCGGCCTGTGTGGTTGTACCGCGGTGCTCCTGTGATGTACAGCACTCCATCACGGGTGGATGCAGACTGAACATCATAACCTGATAGAGATGCATACACAAGCACATATTGTATTAATGCGCACACAAACAGGCATCATCAGGGACTTGTTTGGTATTTGTACCTAATGATGTCATCTGGAGAACACACTTGTTTGTCTTGGTGGGATATTTTTAAAGCCTCTTTTCTTCAGCCAGTTGCTTACGTCCGACTGTGTCATTGAAGCTATAAAACACAACTGGAGGCTGGCAGGAAATCACACGAGCCTGCGTGCACTCACACTCACAGATCAGACTAGCGCACAAAGGCTATGTATGCAAAGGCTGCAGTCAGACCATTAGGTATGAGCACATGCCAACAGCTGAGTTTACAGTACGCTAGCCTGGACCTACCAGTGCAGCTTCAAATGACATGTTGATTAAATAAGTTGACATTAAGATGCTGCGGTTGCTCCACGAGCCATAAAAGGCAGCAGGACGGAGAGAGAAGAGCCTGTGTATATTATTTATGTGACACACAGCGAGAAGCATCTGCTGTCAGAGTTTGACAAATTACATATCTCAACCCTACGTGCAGGAGAGAGTCTATATTTATTCTGCAGCTGCAAAATGTCAGTTAATCTGGTGGAACGTCTGCTGCTCGGTGCATGAACACACACACAGCTCAGGTAGAGGTGTTGATCACCATGACCTTGACCTATGACCACACAAATCTAATCACTCCATATGTGTTAAAGAGAATGGTTAGGCCAAATTGAAAAGGATTTTCTCGAGGGGTTCTTAATAAGACACATTCAGAAGGAAAAAAGGGTTTTGTGACATCAGAGTGACTTTGACCATTGACCTCCAAATTCTAACCAGGTCATCCTGGAGTCCAAGTGAATGTTTGTGCCAGATATAATGAAATTCCCTCTGATGGTCCCAGAGATAGAATGTCCACCACCAAAATCGAATCAGTTCATCTTTGAGTTCATCCTGAACGTTTATATCAAATTTGAAGGAATTCGCTCAAAGCGTTCTTGGGATATTATGTTCACAAGAGTGGGACGGACTGACAACCCAAAAGTGCTCCACACTGTGTGTTTCCAGTGTTTTTTCCTCACTTAGTCCAAATGCTTAAGGTTATTTTTCATTAACACTAAATATTAATAACTAAAGACACACCCCTCACTCTGTCAGAATGCTTCTTCTAACATCTGTCAATAATTCACAGAACAGTAGTTACATGTGTTAGTCATGTTTTCACGTCTGTGCCGGCTGCCAAGAGCTCACCTATCAATTACATGAGCTTTTTTTTCACTTGTTGCTTTGTAACTTTTGAGGCAGATTATCTTGAGGTAAGTCAACAATTTATCCCTGATTACTTTAATGGAATGCCATAGAACGAAAATAATAGGATTAATAATATATAGTAACTATGTATAGCAGATAAAAATGGGAATAAAAACAGACCTGGATCCTTAGATAGTGCAATATAATGTCAATATGTAATCACATTAACTTTGCAGTTTTGTCCTCATAAAGCTTTTCTATTGCCCAGTAATGTGATTTCTAAGTGTGTAACATCTTCAAAATGTGTTTTCGAGGCCTTTGAGATATAATCCATCAACTCACCGAGGTACCCAGCCAGGCCTTCATATCCAGCCTCAGTCTTTGGGTCGTAAAACTGTGTTTTCCCTGGGACGATAGTTTCTCCAGCAGTGTGCATCACCACCGTCCCGTTCCAGTCGTACGCTCCCACTGCTCCCAGTAACACACCTTCCTACAAGACACAATAGAGCATTTTTCACCATATCCTGATGTTTGATTAACCAAAACATTGGTTCCTTAATTGAAAAAGAACTGACAAATACAGTATGTTACAGGAAATATACATTTAGACAAAAGTAATTAAATAATAATAGATATAGAAGCATAGGACAAATCAGTATGAATTAATGTGACTAAAGTTACAACCTCACAGATGTATTCCTCTGTCAAGTTGCAGTTTATACCCATCATCAAGTTGTCACCAGTGGGCTACTTGTTAATTATTACCGGGAAGGATGGTCCTGACTGTCCCGTCATTTTAGTTAAAAGAGGATGGCACCCCCCATCAACTGGTTATGACTCTATTGACAGGATAGGATATGGTATGATCTAGTATATATATGATCTAGTGTTTAATCTCCAGATAGAGAGATTTTTTATCTTTTTGACATTTCTGCTTTTATGTATTTGAAGGTGACAGTGGGACAAGCACAGTCAAGTGGCGGGAAGATATGCAGAAAAGTTCCTGGACTGGATTTGACCCAGTGAGCTTCTGTAACGCCTCAGCCTTGTGTGAAACTATTTTCACAGAGGAGTACAGAGGACTGATAGGGAGCTTCGTCACATGGTGCAGCAACAATCCCCTGAAGCTTAACATTGGCAAAACCAATGAGCGTGGGGTGGAGTAGCAGAGGAACAGAAGGCCCCCTGTCCTGTTTGTCATCCAGAGACAGGAAGTGAAGAATGTGGACTGTAAGTCTAATCAATTCAAAACTGGAGATAAATGCGGATTAGAATCTATTCATTAATAAGATTGATATACACAAATAAATTATTTTGAAATATTGCCCATTAATGGGAGTTTTTCCTCATCAGTGTCAACGGTCTATGGATCGAGGATTAACTTTATTATACAGACTGTAAATACATTGAGGTAAATTTTGGATTTGTGATATAAAGGATATAAAAAATACAGTTCACTTTTAACTTTGACTTAGCTTTGTTGTTCTTGTTCTGCTGTATATCTACTGTTGAAGTTCATTGTTTGTCAGATTTCTTGTTGGGCTTGCACAGCGTCTAGTGATCTGAAGGTTCCTGTTTTGAGCCGAACCCCTGTCCTGCTCCTGATACCGCGTCATCAATATGTGAATGTATTAATGATCGACTTGTCGACGAATAAAGTGCTTTGAGCTGTTAACAGCATAAATTATACATATGAATGGATTCACTATGCTTGGCAATCACAGCAGATTCTGCTAACTATGCTGCTATACTGTAAATAGCTTTGAATAGTCAATAACCATCTACACAGACAGTTTCCAGGCTGGCGCCAAAGATGAGAGTCACTAGGTGAGTTTGTGAAATATGGTCACAATGTGTTTTTACGTCCACAGCAAACAGAGTTATGTGAGAGGAAGAGGAGGGGTCACACAGGACATAACACGGACGGTTAGTCAAACTGCATCAAGTAGTATCCTCCCACTACTGGATGCCACAAAGCCTCACATGTTTCAGCGCTGAACTGTACAATTCAGTTTGGTGGTGTGTGGTATTTTTAAGTTGAATGAGTCCCTGCAGGCACAGAGACGACGTATGCAACGATCGAGGAGGTGATAAACATGAGTCAGGAGCAGGAAGAGAGGCGTAAGAGAGAGAGCCTGTTTGTCTTTAAATAGACATAGGAAATACCTAATGAATGAATACAAGAGGTGTGTAAAGTGGATAGAGCAAGCATGTTGTTTTTAACGGGAGTGAACAAGCATCTGATTCAACCTCCTCTCACCATCTCTCTTGCTGCTCTTGCCTTGTGTTTGACTTTTTGATGTCCTCCTTTCTTTATTTGTGTCTCCCACACTCATGCAGTCAGACAAAAACAGCAGCAGAGAGGACAGAGAGGAGTCTGTGTGCGGAGGTTGTTCACTGACTGAGGTAAATCACCAACGGGCTGATGATGCACCACAGATAAGACCGGTGAATTGTGTCTGGATGAGTTCATTAGTTGAGCAAACATCCATCGTGACAGTGCATCCGCTTGCACGTACACACACATAAATGTAATAGTTCCTTTTAAGATAAACGCCCACACCCATGTAAACTTCCTAAAGGTATGATACACACGTCATTTAGTCTGGTTCACTGGATTTACATGACAAATGTGGTGTTTGTGTAGTCGTCTGACATAAACACGATTTTGGATTTAGACTTACTTTAGAAGTATGTGCACTAAATCCAGTCTGGGACATCTCCATCTCAAAGCTGGAGGTGAAATTGCTGGTGGTGGCTGAGGAAGGAAAATGTTATTTTAACTACGCACAAAAAAAATTACATGATGAAATGTTCTTAGTATTTTACTGTCACATTATTAATACAGTTTTGATTGAGAGTGTATTAAAACAGTTGATCTCTTTGAAGAAATAGTGCAACATTGTGGGAAATACACTTCTCCATAAGCCTTCAGCTTGATGAAAAGAATGATACAGCTCTCTCCTTTCTGCACAGGTATGTACGGTGCTAAAGATAAAAGCATGTTAACCTTTGACTTTTCAGACTTTTCTCCATTCAAACAGAAAGACTACTTTTTTTCTGCACTTTATTAAAAAGATGCAAATACAATAGCTGAATTGACGACAAGCCCACCTCAGGTACAGGTAGACACAGTCCACATATGTGATGATGATATACATAAGTTTCAACTCCGCTCCCTAAATTACAATGTGAAACTAAAAACCAAATGTAAAAAAAGAATTCTGTACAAAAACAGTCTTGGTTTTAAAGCGAGTTTTGTCCTGCAACTACTTCTTGGCAAACTAAAGTCATATGTAAGACATTAGTGATTAAGTGAATAACCGGATTTCCCAAAATGTTGAACTAATAAAAAGCTGTCGGGTGTGTGAGGACTAAGGTATATGTTTGTTTTGAATGTTTGTGAATGTTTAGAACTGTTCTGTGTGTGCTTCCTGTCACCTTCCAAGGCAAAGATCTTGCTTCCCAGAGCGTCCACGATGGTCAACAACGCCACCTCATCGGACACGTTGAAGAAGTGGTCTCGTAACGGCTGACTGGAGATGGACTCGATCTCCTTGATGAACTTCTGCATTTCCTCTGCACTTTTGTTCTGCCGATTGTAGTCTCCCAAAACCTGGAAACACAATGAACATATCTTAACAACATCAATTTACTTATTACAACTTCCATTGATTTAACTTTAATGGTGTTGCTTAATAGATCTTTTGCAAGGCGGAGTCACTTACCAAAAACATTTATTTGTCTAAATATTCAGTGTGTTTTAACTTTATATACTCTGGTTTGTACTCACAGCGATGCCAAACCTCTCGATGCCGTCATCATCGCAGTCTTTAATGACCATGTCTACTTTATAGGAGTCATGTGATTCCCCGTCAGTGACGATCACCATGACTTTCTTCACACCAGGTCGTGCTCCACGCTCTGGCATGAAGGCCTCTTGCCTGATTGGCAGAAATTTAAAAATCAGCAGTAGACCTCCAATATACACCTAGTTGCATCCTCATTGTATGAAGGCATCTGACCCTATCCACACATGTACCCACTTATTAAACCACATGTTGAAGCCTTATTCATTCCAATGGTTCTATTACATTTGGTTGCATGATGCAAGTTACATCTGTACTGGTTTTAGCTCATGTGTGGCCCAAATGTTGTCTTATTAAAACCAGTCCATCACTTTAATAGAGTAGTTAGTAGATTTAACATTGCATTTGCATAATGCTGATGGTCTCGTAATGGAAAGTTACAAAGAAGTGTCAAAATAGGATGGGACATGGGCCAAGAGAGAACCCGCCAAATTTTGGCGTTGATAAAAGGGCGGATCCAGGAATTTTGTGTCAGCTTTAACATTGCGAGATAGCTAGTTTGACATATTCACTGCAATGTGATGCAGCTTCATTTAAATATAATTATAAATATCCACAATGCAACTTGACTGAGATTTGTGTTTGTAAGGATAGTAGCACCTAATGACGCCTTGGACCCCTAACTTCAGGCAGAGGTGAGATGGGCAGACTCCTTTCTAACGCCACACCCTTAGATTTCTTTCTTTTACATTTTCAAAACAAATGAGCGTGACAGGTAAATGTTGAGTACCTGGCAGTATCAATGCCGAGGAAGGTATTGGTCCTGAAGCCGGTCTGCTGAGGAAGTTCTTTGACAAATTCCAGCAGATCATGAGTGTTGTCAAACTGGCTCAGGTTGACACGGTGAGTCACAGTCTCACCGTAGGACACGATCCCCACCTTGAAAACACCCCAAACAAACACACACACATTGTTCCTGTAAATGTTATCCTATTTCAAATGTATGGGTTTTTCTTGCTCTCTAATTCTGTCCTCTCCGCTGTCCCCTCCCAGACAGTCTGCTGAGGATGTGGTCGGGTCTGGTGGGATTTATATGACACAAGTTGCTTTATACAGCAGGCAGAGAACTTCAGCAGCCATGGAAGATGTGACTTACAACCACTTGGCTGCACAGGGAGAAGAGTTTCCAGTGTTCCCCTCTGGAAAACTCCGCTAGCTTCAGGCCAGATCACTGAAATCATAATAAAGACTAACCGCCTATTTGCAGAACGATGTAAGACAAGTGGACAGAAATAAACTCAAGGTTTAACTTAGTAAGACAGAGGTTAAAATGACTTGAAAGACCATTAAGTAGTCGGTTAATGAGGCCTGCGTCATGAAGGACATCCCACAGTTATTCTTACTGCTGGCAACATCCGGGAAATTCCATAGCGGAGGGACTTAAAGTTTCTCTATAATATGATACAAAAGATTGAGTTGGCATCAAATAATATATTCCTTCATTCATCCTTTATGTAAGTATAATGTTATATAACCAATCCATTTCTTCATGTATCAATGTTTGATTCCACTAGATGAAGTTTAATAACGTATTCCGCATGTTTAAGATAATGCAACTGACCTGTGAGAGTTTAGGTCCAATCTCAATTTTCTCGATGAAGCGTTGCAGAAAATCGATGATGCTGGTCCAGGGGTAGATGCTGTTGGATCCGTCCAGAACCAACACGATGTCCAGCTCCTTCCCACACTCTGGAAAAAAGACAGAAATATATGACTTGATTCAAGGGTGAGTTTGATTTTTGATTTTCAGTTTCTCTGTATGAAATTAAGTCATACTGACAGGTGAGGCTGGCCTTCCGTTAAGCACATATCAATTATTTAATGTATATTTTCCAAAGGTGGATGCTAATCTCACTAAATCATTAAAACCACATTTCATTCCTCATAAATAGATTTGAGTATGTCCTCTTCCTGTTTACTCCTGAAAGTACTGTTTCCTTTGCCCTCAGCAGACACACTACAGCTTCACATCAAAATTAAATAATGTAGAGCAGTGGTTTCCAACTTGGGGGGTTTGAAATGATCTAAGTATGTGTATTTAATTACATATAGTTCTTTATATAGTCTTTGCTTTGTTTTCTTGTGAATTACTGGATCCTTTTAGTCCTTTTGGAAATTATTCAAGCAAAACAAGGAGACAATTCTTTGTTTTAAGAGATGAAAAGTCGATAATAAAACTGTAATAATAAACCGTGATAATAAAGTTCCATTTCTCTACCAGTGATCCCATATACTTCTAATAAAGAGCCAAAGATAGGTTATGTTCTTCTTATTAATCATATGTAAAAACTTTACTTCTAATTGAGATCAAGAGGTCTTTTGTAAGAGAGGCCTATGTACAGCAGAGAGGAAGGAAAAAAACAAACACAGCCAGACAGAACAAATACACAGAGAGCGTCAGAGTTAATCACAGACATCACTAAATAAATTTCATGTTTAAAATTGTCCAGTGGGATGAGACATTCAAAATCCTAATGTAATTCATTTAAGTGATGAGGTTCAAAGTGTCAAGTCATCCCAAGTTCAGTATTACCCACATGGTGAGTAGAGTCCAACAGTCCCGGAGATCTGGTCTGATGAACAGTGGTTTTAAATTTGATTTTGAACCGTCATGCAGAGAACTAATAAGACTCCAGTGACGTCTCACTTGACTCAAGAAGGCAAAAAAAAAGGTCAAACTCTCTAAAGAGTACTGCCTCTTCTCAGTTCTTTAGTTTACTTTAATTCAAGATTGATCAAATCATAAAACATTACAGACTTGACATCTTAATGGGTTGGTGTAGCAACTATATGATCAGATCTGTGTGTGTTTGTTTGTTTATGTTGAAGGAATGCAAGAGAAAGTGATACTAAAAGAACAAGAGAAAAACAGAAGGAAAAACGGGCTCTTTGCTGTTGTTCTTGCTGCGTTGTTTCCTTCCCAGGAAACAGAGTCCAGGCCCATAAACTGTCTCCTAACTTGGGCATACAACGCCGGAGGGAGGCTGGGCGAGAGAGGGACAGGGGTCACAGACGAGTTTAGATTAAGAAGAATGCTCTAATCTCCCACTTCACGTCATAGGGTGAGTTTGATGCAAGGGCTTGGGTGGTACTACTGCTTGGAGTAGATTATAATCTCTTTTCCCCACAACTGCAATTTGTTCTGATGCCGTCACGTCCTATGCGGATATCTGCTGTGTCTTATGCTGTCAGGCGGCGTACCTTGCACTGTGGGTGCCACAGAGTTGAGGATCTGGAAGGAAGAGCTGACATTCGCACAAACTCCCGAGATGTACTGCTGCTGCCCGCACATGTAGCCATACTGAGGACCACACGCCTGTGGAGACAGTAGACACACACACACTGAGAGTCGGGCTGTGACTGGTTAGGTTTCCACCAGTATGAGGTCATGAGTGAGAAGCGATGCATGGCTACTGAAGACAGAAACCCAGAGGAAAGAACTACTCAAACTGAGGATAACATGGAGACTATTAAAAACCACCAGAGATCCCTCAGACTTAACTTCTCTAAATAGAAAATGGGAACAGAGAGAGTGAGCCTGTAAGGGAGCAGAGCTTTAAAATTACAGACAATAACTGGAAAATTAATTTTTCAGCCTCATTTCCTCACATTTCTCTGCAACTCAATGCTTTCCTGACATTACAAGGCTGTTGTACAAGAACAGTCCACAGCGAATTTTAGCCCAGCAGTGCTTTGAGTTAATGCTAACATATCAGTCAAAGAGAATTCTGTCCCTATAGGCCATTTTAACATAGAAAGTAAATCTATAAACGTCCAATACACACATAGCCTGTAAGGTAATTACACAATGTCAACATGTCTTGTTAGAAAAACATTTTATTCATATTTCACTCAATCTGATGTGTCTCTGGGTAGAAGTCAGAACCATCACATGTTTTGTATTAACTCTGGAAGGTGCTGAATTACAGTATATAAACACAGGCATAGTGTTGAAGAGTTACATTAACACCACTGTTGATCACATTAAGTGTTAGGGCTTCAGTTACATTGTGGCCCTCACAGTCCAACATTATATTTTCTTGCTCCCAATAGGTTGCAAAAAGATGTATTTATTGGCCTTTTGTCCATGTTTCTATAATGTTGACAAAGTGTTAATCTCATAATCATGTCCGAATAAAGTTCTTCTGAAATTTATAACCGTGACACATCGTGGGCCTCTCCATCGCCTACATAGATTTCTGCATTTATACACTTGATTTACAGTATCCTGTTACATTCCCAGGACATAAACCCTCACTGGGGAACATGGACTGTTTCCATACAGACCAAAGGCCAAGAGAACGTACACTTGCTGCCCCATTTCATGCAGAAAATATGCAAAGTTCAGTCGTGCTTTTGTGTTTGCTATGGAAAATATACTGTAGAGCACTTTCATATACAATAAAGAGCAACTTCCTCCTTACCAGAAATCCTCCGTTGGGATTGGTCACCAGTGTGGTTCCCATGGTCATGTTCTCCTTGACTTCAAGTAAGTTGGGAACTGTTGTGTTTTCTAAGAGAAATATGGATGAATAAACAGAGTGAGACAAACATGCAGAGAGCAGCACCAACAGCTGGATGAATTCCTCTTCTCTGTTTTCCCACAGGAAGAGAGGAGCTCAAACTCTGTTCTTACTTTCAGTCCACCTCAACAACATGTAAAAACCACTGACATGTGGTTAAATATAGTTTGTTTTACTGTCCCTCATCCAGTATAATACTAAGTGTTTAGCTGATAAATCTCCCATTTGTGGCAAAGAGGACAAATAGAGGAATCGAATCATTAAGCAATCACAACATGTGGCTAAAATTAACATCTTCTGTCAGACTATTGCTTCAGCCTGGGAATGCCTAGGAACTTACTTTTTTTTTTCTTCTTTTTCTGTGGGATTCACATATTCTCATAAACGCATTCAGTTGCCTTTTTAAATGTTGAATCAAGCTCTTTAGCAATCCCCATGGGTGCGTTTTGATGAATACCCATTTCTGAGTTTCGTTAGCAGCCAGTTATGACTTCAGTATGTGCTCCTCTTCAAACACATGAAGCAACAGAGCTGTTAGTAGTTAGCAGTGACGCCTTCATCTTTATGTTGGCACAGATGCCTTCTCCTTGTATCCTTCCTCCATTTCCTGCCCTCATGCTTAAAGAAGAGAGCATCATTTGGGCTTTCGATGACTTCTCACTGACTTCAAGAGTAAAACGATTTCATTTAGGCAAGTTAAATGAAACCTCTTTCTTGATTCTCTTAGAATATGGGTGAGATGAGCCTTATGATGTGTCCACGCGGGACTGAGAGCAGCTTTGTGGAGCTGAAGAGGAGAATACAGTCTTTGTCTTCAGTGAACTGTGACTCCAGATAACAATCAGAACAAATTGCACTGATCATATAATCCATCTTGGTCTGGAATGACCTCTGAGAAGTCAAAGGAGGATACAGGTCAAATGTCACTTTGTAAAGTGGCATTTACTAAAACATACCAGTGTTTTACCAGGGAGCAGATATAAACTGTAATGTTTTTCTTTTACACAGATGTTTCATTCATTCATTCATTCTATTTTACAAAGATGACGGTGGAGGTAAACTCTCTACTCAGCACCATTCTACTTTGTTGGTTGATTGTATGTTTGTTTGTGATGAACAGGATTACATAAAAACAACTGAATGGATCTCTGTGAAACTTGGTGGAAAAATGAGAAATGGCCTAAGGAAGAATCTATAAAAGCTTGTTCTGGATCCAGAGCCAGGAATTTTTTTTCACTTTCTTTAACATTGTGAGACACAGTTCAACATTTTCCTTGATTTCTCAGAGAATAATTAATTGTTCTTGATGAAAAAAAGCTGGCATGTATGAGGGGTAAATACTGTATTGTGAGCATATGCAATTTGGTGCAGATCCAAATAAATTTAAATGTGGTTTCATAAGGAGACTGTTGATGGATGTATGCACTCAAATGAGTGCCATTCTAGGTTGATATTTTATGATTGCAAATCAGTATTTTAAGTTGTTAACTGAGAAAGCATGAACTCCCACTCAACAGCTCTATAAACAGAACACAATAATGTTTAGCAGACGGTTTGAAATAAAAAAAAGAAGTTGGACCATCTCGCCAGCATTTCATCATACATAATAATCCGTGGCATAATCACCTTTCAGTTTTATGGGTCGGACGGAACCGTGATTATAAATTACAACACAGTAACCACACAAATTTACGTTCACTCATTATGGTTTTGGCATCTTTTCTCCTGCACTGCAATGGTGCAAACAAAGTGAGGAGCCACATTTGGGAATGTGAGACTGGGGCATTGTAGGTGGGCACAGATGAAATTAACCTCAAACTGATGGACAGACCTTTTCAACATAAACATCTCCTCGGCTCGGCTGCACTGTTTGCACTCTGTCTGTTAGTTGCTGAGTCATGTCTAGTTCCACTTAAAATTCAGAAACAAGCAGTGCTGTTGTCATCATGTAAACCACTCCCAGTTGTCTGCTGAGTGCTCTGGTTCCGGCCGCCAGTCTAAATCGATTCCCAGTGGACGTCTTCCAGACTTAATCTGAAATTGTGAGATTTAGGTCTTTGCTTTGTCTAACTCCTGCAAGAGAAAAACAAATGCAGCACACTCTGCTTGTTCAAGTGAATGCATCCCAATCCAGTTTTATTTGTATAGCGCCTTATCATAGCACACACTATCTCAAGCGTTTATAGAGAACTGGTGAGTGGACGAAGATCAGTTTGGGCCATTCCGTTTCATTATCATCACTTAAAGCCTGTAATTTACCAGCAGAACTGTTGCTCCGGTTTCTTAATACTCCTGAGGTGTAAACAGCTGCATTAAAAAGTAATAATCCCTAAACTGTGAGTCAACATGCACATATATTATTCACATTAACTCCAGTCCTCCTGCGTCTACGAGCACACACACACACAGACTTTAGAGGCTGTTGACCGGGAGCTAAATTGTGTTTATCTGTTTAATTAAGATATAATTAGAAGGATGAAACATTATTTTGTATAATTGTTTATTTACCGTCTTCCTGTTACGATGTGCCTAACCTCCTCCCCAGGAGACCCGCTCAGATACAGACTTGGCTTAAACACACGGTAGCACTACTACACACACACACCAGCCAGCAATAGGATCCAGAGTATTTCTACTTAGCAGCTATCCTTAATCAGACTTTGCATTGACTTCTATTCACTGTGAACAGCCTGACCAATACTTTATCACTAACCTTAACCAAACCACAATTTACATATTACCACTAACCATAACCAGACCTCGGGAATGATGTTTTGCTTCATTAGGACCAGGCTTTGGTCAGTGTTTATGGAAAAAGTCATTTAGAGGTAAAATGAGTATACACACACACACACACACACAAACACACACACACACACACACACAAAGACACGCGCGCACACACACACACACACACACACACTGTTTTCTTACTTGGCAGATCCAGTTTGACACACGTGTTGTCTTTCTTCCCCACAGGACATTTGTAGACGTCTCCTGTTCTTTTTGCTGGCTGGCCCGAGAGCGGTGATCCAATCAGAACCCTGATATAAACACAAAAAGTTGTGGAGTTTGGTCATTTTGAAATTCTGGCAAAACCCACACACCAGCATTACAGTTTTATGATCACGGTAACAAGCAAAATTTGAATATTATTGCAGAAAAAGAGTTGGCAGGTTGGAAGCAGTGACTACAACAATTTAGACTTGCCTTAATTATCCTTGAAATTTAACACAAACCACAGGTAATAAATCTGTGGCTATAATTTAATCTGTGGCTGTCATTTTATTATATCCCTGACACCCCTGACACATCCCTTTAAAACTCAAATTAAATTAAAATAGTTCACAAACATCTCTTAATTTTTACCTCGTTACATAATATAGCATGATGAGCTGCAGATGTCTGCAGATCTGTAGCTCTGTTCTGTTCGGGTACAGTATGTGCGTGACCGTCTTGTGTTACACGACCATGTCCATGCGTGAGTTTCGTAACACTGTGTCACTCTGTCAGAAAGCTGATGTGAAAAAGAGTGGACATTCTGCCCTCCTTCAAACATTCAGGCTTATTAACATTCCTCAACTCTAATGGGCCCTGGTCATCTGAAGCGAGACACCAAGTGGAACAACAACACGCTCTCGGCTCGGTCAGTAGCAGCAACCTTTGTGTTACATCACCTCACAACTATCTTTCTCTTTCGTAATATTCTCCCACATGCACACGCTCAGGGCTACACATCATCTCTAATTTTCCCTCCCCTCCTCCATTTTTCAGAAAGTGTTTCATCTTTTTTTTTTTTCTCCTTTCATCTGTTCTCTTTCACTCCTCAAGATCTCTGATGTCCTCCCTCCGCTCTCTCCCTGCCTTTTGCCTATGTTGATTCCCAGGTTTCGGGAGCTAAAGCCAGACCCTTATCACGCAGACCGCTATATTACTTTTCTCCGAACTGGGGCACTCTATAGTGCAATCTGGAGGTGCTGCAGAGCCGGAGTGTTCTCGATGAACAGGTTAGTCGCAGCTGGTTCAGCTGATTAGCAGCGAGCGAATTGCTGTAAGTGATCTCATATGAGCTGGATAAGATCATTACTGCAGGTACGGCCGTGTGGGAAAGAATCAGACACGGCGCAGCCACAGGTTGAAGAGATGTAAAGATGGATGTAACTGAAGAAGGGATGTGGACACACCGAGCCATTATACACACTCTAATGACATTTAACAGGGTTTTAACCACATGTTCCCAGACTGATTCAGCAAGCAGCCACGGATGCTTAGTTTCAGTGTGTTTACAGGCTGAGTGTGTGGATACTCCAGTGGGCAGTTTATGTTTAACAGCTAGTGCAGTAAAGGCAAGGATCGTCATTACAGCAGCAGCTGGTGTGTGTGCGCTCCCCTTCATTGACTTTACAGGTAGATTAGCTTTTGTTAGACTGCAGAGTTGAATTAAACTGATTTGAGGATTCATCTTGGGACAATAAAATATTCTAGGATCAGTTAAACAGCTTGGGCTTGAGCTATTATCAGACAGGAAATTAAGATACGTCTTACTATACAACTTTATCTCCAAGCTTCCATCTAATTTTATCATGGTTTTCACAGGGAGAAATTTCATGGCTTCACTTGTGAGGAGCTGTTCTGTCAGCCATCTTTACTGTCTATGATTTCCGTCCACTACTCATGAATAAGAGTTGGTGCATTAAAATGAAGCTGTGGATGCTTTACAGAAGAAATGAATGAAAGGGAGGAGGAGGAGGAAAGTGCTGAAAGGATGATGAATGTTTTTTCTCTCTGGATACCCTCCCTCATTTCCTCAACATGTCCAGCAAATGACACCACTCACCATTTCCCCTCGCTGTTCTCAAACTGCTGGACGGTGTAGCCGAACATATCCTCCAGTGGACCGCTGAATGACAGACCGTTCTTCTGGTCCACGTTGAAGGACAAGACAAGCGTCAACAGCGCTGCAGGGACAAGAGAAAAAAAAGGTTAAACAGAATGCCAAAGGCCTTTGTTTGATAAACAGAATAAATTTATTGAGGCACTTCTTCAGTGTGAGTTTAGATTAAATAATCTGATGATTAAAATCAATAAATAATCCAGTCCTGAAATAAGAGACGTGTATATTCATTTCCTCATAAAGGTATGCATTAACAAACATTCTCGATGAATATTTATAAAATATTCAAGCTGCAATACGGAAATGAAAGATTAGTTTACTCAACAATTTTATAAATATGATAAGGGATGAACGATGTGAACCATATCTCTCTCCCTCCCACACACACACACACACACACACACACACACACACACACACACACACACACACACACACAAAGTCACTCTGGAGGACAGTCGAGGAATTTGGAGCATTAATGTGAAGTACTCTGGTCAGAGTCCAGTCTGACCTGCAGGACAATGGTTTCCTCTCTGCTCTCTGCACAGTCTGTGTCCGTCTGTCACCGAGCTGAGCATATCACAGAGGCTCTATATAAATCCATCTATGTATCATTATGCCTCCGCCACAATGACACTCTTCATATCTACTGTGCCAGGGAATTCCTCCAGCGTAATTTATTAAATTCCAGGATGTGTGAGGGAGTGCAGAGGAGTAGAGGAACAGAGGGATTACAACAAAGACTTGTGCAGACACAGAACACATACATGGGGACACAAATAAAAAAACAGCTATTTGTTCTTTTGCTTTGTAGCTAATGTGTGTGACCCAGATGAAAAAGAGAAGTAACATATGGAGTCTGGACTGTAGCCACACTGATGGTGGAGCTGATGAGATACTGGTTGTTCAGTCTGTTGATCCACCACTTTGGTCCAGACTGAAATAATTCAGCAGTGAATAAAGCCTTTGACTTGGTAAACTTCTGTTTTTGCCTAGTACCAGCATATTTTGATGATATGATCATATTTCCTATAGCTAAGCTCTCTGGTGATACTACTTACATTTTAGCTGAAACTGTATTCAAGACTTAGTAGCTTCGGTCTATTATTTGCAAGTGAATATTTGATAAGACATTAAACCCTTATTCTATTTTTTGCATTGCTCAGGGGTGCAAAGAAACAAGAACAACAGAGCTGGCATTGAATTTATTTAGAACAGAACAAGCTCATAAATACAAGTGGGTCAAATGAGGTTTCTCCATCGGGGAGCTGAGCTCAGCCTTGGAGTGGGTGAGAGTGGGTGAGAATTTTGGATGAAAGGATGCCACGAGAATAACGCAAGGGTTTAAACAATGTAATTAATACATTTGCATAGGGTCAATCTATATCTCAGATTGGCTGTTTTAATTTCAATTAAATGTTTTAACTATTTTTAGATGCATATTTAAAGGTGAAAACATAATTAATCAATTCAAAATGTATTTTAACTATCATATCACAGTCTATAATTATTCATGAGGAACAGTTCAGGCTTTCATGAATAAGACCTAACTTCCATATAATCTGAAACTGTTGAATATGTGTATCCTCTTGTGTGACATGCTTGGAAGAAGAAATACAGACGAAGCGATACAAACATCCATCTGTGCATGAATGACGAGCCACTCCTTGACTCAAGGAGGCTGAGGTGCATAAATTGCATGTGATCAGTTAAGTCCCTTCTCACTGCTTCTTATGAACAGAGGAGTTATAAAAACACACTGCTGCCAGTCATCATCCAGCCGTGTTTACATGTTGATCACATAGATTTCATATATGATTACACTGTTTCAATCCCCCTCTGGTGAACACAGAGAGACCCAGAAGACAAACAGCACGAGAAGCAGGCCTGCAGAGTCATATATTGGAATCCCGGCCAAGAAATATTATCCCCTCTGTTTCTCCCTCGTTCATTTCTCCACTTCCTCTGTAACCCCCTCTCGATCGCTCAGAGAAGCTCCATTTCCTGTTCTTATTAACCTGATTATACACATCCCCTGAAAATCCACAGGTACACACACACAAACACACACACACACATAGACAGACACGCACATGGGCACACACAAGCCAATTTAGCTGATTTAAGATGGCTTGGGGCCAACTAAGCCTTTTCCATTTATCACCGACAGAGCTCAAGGCTCAAGTACAGTTCACAGTCACGCTGAGCTGTAAATCATGCAGCGGTGCCCTCTGTCTATTGGCACAAGTCTTCTGTGTATACCCATCTCATCCCCCTGTACTTGGCGTCTCCTGGTTCTGCTCTGCTCAAATCAAAACCAGCAAATTATGTAACCAGCCTTTTTTATCATGATCTGGGCCAACAGCTGCCCTGCAAAACCAATAAGTGGGCTTGTCCCCTGTGGATGGAAATGGGCTCATAAGCTTCTGAGGAATTGACAAATAAAGCTGTCCATCACTGTCTGAAGGCTTCATACCCAACTCTCTTGCACATGGTGAGCCAGCAACTAAGCTCTTGGTCCACCCCTTTGAGTCCCTACTGAAATTATCTCAGCAACTATTGGACCATCGTGCCCATAAGAACAGCCTCACGGAGCTGCTGGCATGACTGTAGACTCCTAGATGAAGAAGGGCACTTAATGGAGTGCAAACCACCGCCAAGGCCCAACAGTCACCTTAAGTTCAACTGGAGTGAATATGTCAAAAAATGCCCCATCTCGCAATTTTAAATGGATCAGCCTGTTTGACCAGATAAATGCCAAAATTCAAAGGGTTCCTTCTTGGCCCTTGTCCCACCCTTCCATCAAGAAAATCAGTGCAGAGCTTTTTTTTGCGTAATCCTGCAACAGACAAGCAAACGGCAATGAAAACCTGGAGGCAATGAGACACAGGAATGAAAGTCAACTTTACAGGATGGTTGTGCTCTGATTGTAAAATGTAGAGTTTAGGGCTCCAAAAGTTATTTTCAGTAGATTTATCATAAAGAATGCCAACCCTAAGACACAGACGGAAGCTGATTTGTCGCTCTCCTAATGTGCTGCTAACCTCCAGGCATTGTATTAGAGGGGAAATACAACACAGTCCATGAGTGTCGCTTTTGACTGAAAGAAAAATCGAATTTGTGCCCACCAGGATTTCCTCATCGTATCAAATATCACAGCCGTGTGACTAAAACAGGTCTTTTCAGTTAAGCTCCATGTGGTCCTGATTGATTCTGGCAGTGTATCAGCCACACTAACCCACAATAAATCCCTTCTGCGCTCTGTTATCAAAACCAAAACCAAGTCTAACAACTCTGCAACACATCAAGCTGAGTAGCAGGACTCAAATACAGCCACACAGGGCAGAGAGCAGCACAGATCAGCACCTGCTGGCCTGTGGGACATCAAACCACCTATAAAACTGACCCCATGTCAGCACCTGTGGATTTCAAAGTGTTGTTCTGCCACGGTAAAAACACACGGCTGGCATCTGCTCATCTGTAACATATCTAACCAGCTATAATCAGCTTTAGAGCTCAACGCAAATCAGCACCTGTGAACAACAGAGTCATTAACTAACCCCTAAAACTCAAACCTCATCAGCAGCGGTACGAAACATGTGTCAGGTGTAAAACTGAGCCGAGACAGACTGTTGGTCTGTGAAGCAGCTCGGAGACTGGTTAATCGCAATAAAACAGAGAAACAGAAAGAATTTATCATGTTTTTACAGCAGCCGGGTGTTTGACTTTTCCTCTGCTGAGGAGGTTGTGTTTTCATCATTTTTTGTCAGTTAGCAAGATTACGCAAAAACTACTGTATATATTAACACAAACAACGGTAGAAGGATGTGAAAGATGTGATCTGGGCCAAGGTGGAGATTCTGGATTTTTTTCTCGCTTTCTTTCAAATTGTGAGAATGAGTGTTCAGGGATCATCAGGGATGTTTAGGGGACTGATATTTATAAGTGTGTGCAATTTGTTGCAAATAAAAATCAGGATCTAGTGAATTTGAATGTGGTTTAAAAAGGCACTGTTGGGCTGAGGCGGAGGCATGATGCACTCTCTGAGTCCCATTCTAGTCTTAACCATGTGCTGAGGTTAAACAACAGACACAACTGGCAAAGGAAAGTTTCTTCATATTTTGGCATGGCAGTGGGCAGCCTAGAGCCATTCCTTTGCTCATCTATCTTACTGATTCTTTCTTCACTGCATTTTTTGCTTCTTTCCTTCTCACTCCCCCATAACCCTCCTCTAACTCTGTTTCTCAGGCTTTTCTTCTTGTTTTGACATTATCCACACTTTCCTGTCTAATCACTCTAAGAGTGGTTATCACGAGAGCTTTCAGCTCCGCTGACTCTGACTTAATTCTCATTTGGACGTCTGCTCAGTCGCTGCTTTATTCTTGGCAGTCATAGTACGTGGGTGTGCAGTGGACACCAGAGGTCTTGAATGTAGGTGTGGTTGTATCTTCATGTGCAGAGAAGAAAAAAAGAGGCTGCATTTCTTTGAGTTATTTGCATTAATACATGTTTTTTCTGGTGGCTAAAAAGCTTAAGGATGGTGTTGCTGTGGAATAATTGATTCAGGTGAAAGAGCATAAGTGTTTTCTCATGTGAGTGTAACTGAGACTTGGAGATAGTTCATGGATTGTTGTGTCACTTTGGCATTGAAAGTTCTTTTATTTTGAATTCCATTTAGTTTTAGTTCTACAACATTGGAATTAAGTGGAATTTGCCTCAAAATAGTAATATTTGTACAAACCAATGTATTAGACCTATTTGACCTAAAGTTTGACCTGGTAAGAAAAGTCACAGGATCATCAAAGTCATTAAAGCTATTTTCAGACGTGAACCCACAGACCCAATTTTCCGGAGTTTGCCTTTCACATGAAAAGCACAGCAGGATATTGTCTGGGTCAGATGCGTTTGCAACAACAGGAAAATGTCTGACACATTCAGGCGAGGGGTGGTGTGAGCACGCAGGAGACAACACATGACGTACAAAACTCTGCTGTGGACATCACATGTTTGTGTTAACAACACATTGACAGCAGCCTCAGCCCTTATCACTAAAAGCTCTGTCTCTGTCTTCTACATATATGTCAACTTTTCATCCTGAGATATTTATGCTCTTCTAGTTTTGCACTCGCTGCGTGTTAGAAACATCAACAACATGTCCACTCACTAGCTATGACATGTTCCTGCTGTATTCTCACATGGCCTCATTCGGGTATTTTCAAGAAATATTATTTGGGGGCTGTCAGGAAAAGGCTGGAAATTATTCAAAGCAACTGACTCGGACATTTGCATGATAATTTCAGGAAAATGTCAGGACTTCAATGGGATTCATCATCTGGGAAAAATCAATAACTCGGCAAAATTTGCTGAGATATTTCGGACCAAACGACATCTCGAGAAACAGCGTAAGCTCCCTCCCTCTCTGTACACAATTAAGTCTGCTTCCTCTTCTCCATCCAGTCATTAATTCGTCCTCCCATCCCTCCGTCCCTCAAGAACACCATCCATCTCTCTCCTGTTTCCTCCTTCCATTCATCATGGTCAGATCATCTCCTTTACCACCGATCCCAACCGTCCTCCACTCCTCTCTGCGCTGCATCCTTTCATCCATTGACTGAACATACCGGTGTCCGATTCCACTCTGTGAAACTTCCAGATGTATCCTCTGGAGCTCTGTTCTTTTTACCGCAGCTGAAAACATGCGGCCCATGCATGACATCATCCCCCCAGACGGTTGTCAAAGCTTTCACCCCCAACACCACCACCATCACCACCCACTCACCCCTAAATGCTCTGTGTATAATGCAGGGGTAGTTTGACACCCTCCTCACCATTTCCTTCCAACACACACAAACACACACAGTCACATTTAACGCATGTCTGTTAAATGTGCTGATCACAACAGTTCTGACGAACAGGGAGAGGCCGCGGGATGCTGGCGGGGGTGGGGGGGCGTTCAGTGCAAGGGTGGGGCTTCTGGTATACATCAAATGCCTCTGGAGAGAGACACTAAAAATACACACACCCAGGGGTCAAACAATGACCTTCCTCCAGAATCAATAAGCAGCATGCAAAAATAATCATGCATGTTATGGAGGGGACAGTGAAAGAGAATGCTAACACCGTGAGTAAACTCCATAATCCTGCTAATCACCAACTCTTACAAGGATCAACAGGATTATTTAAAGGGCAAAGTCAGAAAAAGCAAAGTTTGAAAGAAAACACAAGTACAAATGAGAATATAATGAACTGAAGGAGGAGAGAAGGTTATTGTCACTTGTCCTGTACACACAGCAATTTCACCTAAAGCTCCTTGGCAACATAATAACTGTGTCTCATTTTAAACAACATACTTTACTGTTTACTAAGCAACCTTCAGTAACACTGGAACACTCTAATTATAGTTTAAGAGAGACTGTCATTTATTTTGTGCTATCTTTAGCGTGTTTTCAATAATCAAGTGACACTAAGGCTTCCAGCCAGACTCCCACTTGACCCAGAACACATTGATCTGTGCACTTATATCACTAAAAGTTTGATTAGTGCTCCAGGAATAACTGGACAGTTGAGAGCGTCCAGCTTACTGTCTGCTGTGCAAGTGGACCGATGCCTTAAATACACAGCAGAGGCATGAGAGGGGTGTAGTTTAGTAGAAGTTTCACCAAGCTGCTCGAGGCATTTCCACAAAACGAATATATAATAATCTTATTTGTTTAATCTTTATACAAAATGTAAAAATTAAAAGTTGTGGTCTTACAGGCAGTAATGCATTGTCTGCATTTCTCAACTAACAACAGTCAATCAGTGACTTCCTGACATCTTGTCCAGCAGATAAACTGCTGTTCATTAAGAACCGGTTACAGCAGGTGACGCCCTCTGAAATGTTGTTTCTGTTGTTTTTGCATGAGCGTTCTGCATGGATTAAATAAACCAGATGCACTGTGTTTATTAGTGGGCTTTAAATGAGTAGCTAAGCTAAGATAAGCTAACTGCCGCCCGGCTCAGAGAGCGATATCCATCTTCTCATCACGTTATTGAAAAGAAAGCAAATAATCTCATTTCCTTAAAAAGTGAAGCATTATCCTAAAATCAAATAGTGATTTTAAGTGTCACTTGCTGGATTGAGACAGAAAAACATAGAAGGCACTAATAATTATATACTCAGCATTGCTGCACAGACAAAACCATGCACAGTGATTAGGCTTTCTGTTAACATGTTAGAGTTAATATAATATATGTCTCACTGTAACATGTCCGAGTTATTCTGTGGTTTGTCTTTTTGAACATATAGTTCCCTGAGCACTTTTTACATTTTACGTTTTTATGATTTAGTAGTTTCTTTTCCCTACACTGTAATAATTTGAAAAACCAAAAAGAGATATCAATGTTGAAAACTGAGCAGCCTCTGTGTTTTCATTCGGCTTTCAACAACATTTTTGGAAAGCTCCTCCAGCTCACTGTGGATTGAAGCTCAAAGAAATAGATACTTTTTTTTAAGTGCATGCACATTAGTGTGGACATGGCCTCAGCGGGGGTTAATCCCACTCCCATCATCACGCTCCCTCTCTCTGTCAAACACACAGATGTGTTCAAGGAAGGTCACAGCTCCCCATGAGGTTTGGTTCCTCTACTGCTTTTTCAAGGTAGCTCAAGAACAGCAAAGAAAAAAAACCACACAGGACACAACACTCCCATGTATACTGTGAACTATAGCACACACAAACACTTAAGACATAAAGGCAGACAAGGATGCTGAGACATAAGGAGAGTATGTTATGATGTGACAGAAAAAGAGTTTCAGATCATTTCAGTTCCTCTCCAAACTGTCAACTTTTTCTCAGATCAAAAAACTGAGAAGTTGTTGCATTAAATTTTAACCTGACAATCAAATGTATTTAGTATTTTGTTTCTGCTACTCATGCTGGCCTTTCACGGGACAGTAGTGTTGTTCCCTTGTGTTAAGAAAGAAATGTGATGATAAGGCTATGAAGTTGCTATGGTAAGGAGCCCAATTATCTTGTAATACATACAAACACAAAAACATTTTACTCAACAATAAAAAGGTTATATAGTTTTGACCAGATTAGTAGCTGTGCACTGTGGAATAAAGTTTGCCTGGGGTGTTGCTGTTACCTCATGATGCCAAACTGAAGCCTGGCTGCTTTTGTAACTTGTCAAAAGATCAAAACTGAGGCGAGGAATGAGGCATCTTCTCAAAACATGGGTCTCAGAGGTTTTCAGGTGTAGCAGGCACCACCTCAGTCTCAATCCTGTTTTAACATTTTTTAACATGAGGAGAATCTAAAATAAATCACACAAGCATTGTGATTTGCAGCCAAATTGAAATTTACATAAGTAAATCTGAGAAAACGGCTGCAAGAGTGTTTTGAGAAATTCTGCTTTTGGAATTAACCCTGCAGTTCCTACTTCTGCTACAGAAGTGAACAAAGCATTTCTCTACTTCTTGCAAGTAAACAGGCAAAAATAGACAATCTGATGCAACATTAACATACTTCCAGCTAACTAGAAAAGACAGTAAACTCGAGTCTTCCTCAGCATCAACCATGAGAGTCAGATCTGGTGTCACTTGCTGGCTTTGATTCGGCAGTGAAGTAAACAAACCAATGTCAGTCGGGGGTCTCTAGAGGTTGGTAAAAGGCTTCTACTAAAAAGTGAGGGAGAGAGAAAGAGCTTCAACCATTTCTCCAGCAGATATTGAATGTATAAACATGTACTGATGAACATCATTTTCTATTTTTATCTATTAACTGTTGACCTCCATATTCTGCCTCATTCTGACCTACAGAGCACTGTGTCGATGACGAACACTGCAACCTCCAATAAGTTCCACTGCTTATTTTCCCATGAAACTTTTGTCTGGCAGAAGAGTGTCATGACCAGCATGGCCGTTGGTGTTGGCCTCTTGTCAGAGAGGTTAATGCGAACATGTTGCCCCAGGCAGACGCCACAGCTCCACTGCTCCCTGTATGATGGATAGCTGTGGCCTGCTGATGGCCTGGGAGTGAGACCAGGGGGAGGAGGGCTCCACTGGCCTGGTGCACAGATGCAGATGCAGCATTACACACACACACACATACTTGCAGTCCTCAGGGTCCTGTCCTACCTGCAAAGTGCTGATAGCTTAGATCCTGGTGGTTACAAGTAATTATGAGCTCCAAGTTGGCACTTTATGATAAAACAAGGAAATAAGTCTACAGGCCTGAATCCTGTTTTACAATAGAAATGTCTATACACACAAAACAAAAAGAGTGTTTTCAATTCAATGTTAATACCAGGAAATGTTTGAAGAATAAAGTTCAATGCTGGCTGTGTTATAAGAACAATGAATCTGCCCTCGCCATTTTCCAGAAAAGCTCTTTTAGTCGATAATGACTTCCATAACATTATTGCATTACTGCAAAAAAAAAAAATCATCAGGACCTGATCAGGGTGCAACATATGTGCAGTGTCCATAAATAACCAAACATCAAAAAGTTATGGATAGTGAGTACACTTGTTTGGTGAAAAGTTAGACAAAAAAAATCAATATCATGTTCATATATGTCAGTAAAGTTAGAGCTACTGGGTGGTAAGCTTAGCTTAGCATAGAGACTTAGAGCAGGTGGACACAGTGTAGCTGTCTCTAAAGTAAAAAATATGCCTCCCAACACCTCAAGCTAATTATACAAATTGCTAATTAAGAAAGGTATTGGTATTTTCATATTACTTTGCTAGAAAGCAAACGTTGCAAATGTTTAACTTTTATTTTTAACCAGAGGGTTCAGTAAATGCTCATATGGGTCATGTGAAATTGCACTCACAACCTATTTACTTTTTTAGGCACAAGAAGACCTTGACCATTTTAAAATCATGTAAAGATGCTGTGGAGATGACAACCCCTCTTCTCTGTTTGGAAAGCAGAAGCAGTAGTTGTCCTATTTCTCTTTAACCTTTGTCCTTTTTACTCTTCTCCTCCACGCATTCTCTGACACAGACCTCCCCTGCGAACTCCCTAACATCTCGACAGAACATCCTTTACCTCAACTCCCCTTTGCCTGAACGTCTACCCGGCTGCTGCCTGCACCTCCCTCCTCTTTGGCCCTGACGCCCTGCAAAATTTGTGCAGAGCCATAGGTCATGTGGCCAGAAAATACCACAGGGTGCAACAACTATCTGTGGACAGACTGTGACTAAAGAGACAGACAAAATGCGGGGGAGAAACTGATAACTCATCCTCTGCTGTTGAGATAAATGTGGTGGTGTAGATTCTACGCGCTTAATATTTTGATAATATCGAGCAAACAGAGCCTGTCAACTTCCCCTTTTTAAGGATTTTTCTTCAATATGGAAACAATTATTCCGGCGGTTAATAGGGTTAAGAGGATGCTCCTGAAAATATTGAAATTGTAGAAGAGTGACGAAAAGTGGTGACAAGTGATGAAGTGTGAAACACATGCTTAACGCTTTTATGTGTTCAACGTGTGTCTGTGTGTGGTTTGACCCTGTGCGGAGGGTAAGACCTACGTAAGCTGACACGATATGTGATGTCGCACCTTCACAGGCGTCTTGTTTATTTGAAGACCTGTTCAGACATATCAGTTTCTTTCTTCAGCGAGTGAGTGTGTGTATGATGTTGGCTGAAGTTTGAGGATTATTCCGCACTTATCTCATGATCGTGCAAGTCTTTGTGTTGACTCTTGAGCTCAGAGGCCACTTATGGGAAGATTAGCTTTTCAAATACAGAAGTTCCCTGTTTTTCAAACATGATTCATGGAGAGAGAACTGACTGATTGTCCTAATGTTGCATTCCATCCAAGTGTGGTGAAAAAAAAAATATATATATGTTATGCAGATATTTGGCAAAATAAAATGCAAAGGTGCCCCCTTTCCATGCATGCACTGCTGAGTCATTTTATATAGCTGGTGGCACTAACTCTCTTCTCGGGTACTGATAAAACCACCGTGCATGCCTCCTAAGTCACATGCACAATTTCCACTATCTCTTGGCTCCACTAGTTCATTCTCTTTTTCCAATCACATGTAAGCTGTCAAAGTTTAACATATACTTTCTCCGGTCATTCGGCTGTCAGCTCACATTGAGTGACCCGCCTCCACCCTGCAACACCTCAACTCTGGATCCCAGGTCGTCTCCCTTCAGCCATCCAACCATTCTCGGGTGCCAATAAAACCATTAAAAAGGATGCAAGAATATGATGTAATTAAAACAGCAGCACTGGAAAACAATTTAGAAAACATGATGGGAAATGGAATTCCTGTTTGTCTTATGTATTGAGTTCAGGAACAGTTTTATCGTGGATCCATAGAAATCCTATGTTTCCATTTGCTGCTTTTTCAGTCTCTAAATTGCTGAATTGTTTCCACTACACTTTTGCTTTCCACTTCAGTCAGACATAAAAATCTATTTAAAAGATTCTATATATATATATATATATATATATATATATATATATATATATATATTTTAAATCTATTTTCAACCTTGCAGCATAAGGTTATTTCATCACAAATTGAAAATGCACATACAACTGGTGGATTGAAACCCTCCTTTAGTCAAAGGCACGGTTGGAAAACTTTACTTCATATTCACAACCAAATAAGACCAACACAGACAGTATACATCTGCTGCATGAACCCACTGTAGAAGAATGAGAGGCACCACTAAGTTCTGCAACCCACTGCTAAAACCATAAGACTCCTGGAGGTGACTTCACGTCGAACAGAGACAGTTTGGCACAAGCGTCACCTTGGCAACCACCGAGTTTCCCTTTTATTTCTGTCTCACTTCCTCGTCAGCAGCTCAGAGACAGAACGTAGGCAGTGATGACTCAGTTCTGTGGTGGAGCCCAACCCGGTTCTGTGTTTCTGACAGTCATCATTCATACACACACACACACACAACAGAGACATTATTCACTTTAATGGACTCTAATAAGATTAAGCAGCTCTGTGAGGCCATAACACTCAGTGTATAAACTATTCTCTAAAGTAGAGGACAACCGAATAGAAAGTTAAAGTCAGAGTGAACTTACTTTTTCACTCAGATCTGTTTCTGTCTTGCTTTTATAAGCAGACATAGTAGAGCAAATATAATTAAGGTTCTTTGTCTGTTTTCATTTGCAGTTGCACTGTCAAACTGAAAGAAAGCAGATTCCTTTTCTTGTTTTTCTTGCTAATTTGAGAGAACTGCTTCAGAGACACTTAGTAAAAGTAATGCAAAAATGAAGCCTACAAAAAAATCTGTAGAAATGGGGACATCCAGTGACTTAGGGGTTTATACCAATAACACATGTCCCTCGGTTTGATTCTGAAAGGGCATCATTGTTAAATTGCAAACCCATCTCTCTCTCTCTCTATTTGCATTTCCTGTTCATGACTGTCCGGAAAAATGTTCAATAAAGCCCCCAAAATATATTTCAAACTAAAGTCCTTTACATCCTGTCCACACCAATTTGGATAAACTTTTTCCTCAGAGTTTGGCCTCCCGTCCAAGCTGTGTTTTAAGTCACTAAAACTGAGGATTTTACAAAGTGCAGATTTTTAAAAAACGGTTTCACAGTTTCATGGTTTCCTGTGTATCTGTGTGCACTTGTTAAACAGACAAGTGTCCATGCCCACTGTTCTCTATTTTCCAGTTTCTCTACATTTGGTTTGCATTGCTAGGTCTAATTACAACTTTGCAGCCAAATTGAGCATCACTGCACCACTATGAACATTCATGGACGTCTGCATCGCCCAATATTACTTGGACCCTGGTGTTCTTCTCTGGTATTTGACTGATCATTGATGTAGACTTTACAAATGATAAATGGTCTGTATTTAGTCTTGATGACCAGTCAAAGTATAGTTTTCCATTCAAGCATTCACACAAACATTCATACAGTGCATCTAAATCACCACCTACTGGCTTGGCATGCATTTTTTGATGCTCGGCTATATGGAGATATTTTGTAAAACGGAAAATATCAATCCAAAAAATATCTGCAGGGTTGTAGACAAGGCCTTAGAGGTTTCGTCTCAAACTAGTGCTCATTGCGCTTTTTCATAAGAAAAAAGGTAACCGTCATCAGCAGGATTGTGACTGATGAAACAAGCTTCACCTGAACATTGTCCACTCTGCAAATTCTAGTACACGGCTGTCACGTGGCGCACAGACACCAGATTCAGTAAGCACATATACTTACACATCTGCAGAGGGTTGAGGCAGCATGAGTATGAAACTCAGTCATGTGGGTGGTATTTGTGGTTTCAAAGCCTTGGGTCTCAATCTTGCTTTGACTAGTGCTCTTCTTCAAGGAAATATTCGCTGCTCTGTTTTATGTTTGTGCACATAGAGACACTTCCTGCTGGATCAGCAGAGTGTTCAGTCACCTCCATGTGTACAGCGGGTGTAAGAGCTTTTCTTCATTTGGACAAGCTTTATGTGATATGACCCCTGTAGAGTTCAGTGCCAATCAAAATGGAATGAATGAAATGTAATTACATGTTGGAATTCCCCAAAACAAAATACACGTGTTCTATGTCAACCATGTACAAATAACTTTAATCATTACAAATAAACTTGGCGATGAGACTTATATTATAAATAATATTTTGATGCCAAACAACTAATTCCAACAACCCAGATATGTTAATTTGACACAGTTTTCACATGTTTTTTTTATCTTGACTTTGTTTGTTTTGAATTTGTATTTATAATACTACATTTGTTGTATCATGTTACCTGCTACTTATTAGCTAAATCACAATGCACAGCTTCTTTCATAATTAATTGAATTATGTAAGTCTCACTTTAAAATGTTAAAACAGTGAAAATGCCCATTAGGGTGTCCCAAACACAAGTGATACATGAAAATTGCTTGTTTAATCTGACAAACTAAAAAAAAAAAACTCACAAAAGGCAAAGATACAAACAATAATATTCCATTTAATATCATACAAGACTGTAAATGAGCATATATAAGAAGCTGGAGCAAAGGAGTGTTGACATTTTTCATTACAAATAGATGCGATTGATTATTTGAAATAGCTGCCAGTTAATTCAGCTCCACAATACATATGAAAACTGGCTGCAAATATCAGGTCCCCTCATGTGCCTTTGTGGATTTCCTGTATAACTTTCAAAGTCAAGCCTGCAAACGGAACACATTAATCACTGCTGCAGCTGCATTACAGCTGCAACAAGATAATGTTGTGAATTAAAAAGAAGGCTGTCATGTATCTTACGAGCAGATGTGGATGACATTGATCAAAGCTTTGATGTCCACGTGAATAGCAGTTCATGTTCCCTGTCAATTCTTAATTCCTTTAAACAGTTACTTCCAAACTATGCACCTTAGTCTGTGTCCTTATCAACATTTATATGATTCATTGCATCGAGACTCCAAAGACCAACGAAAGATATTACAATATACTTGTAATTTTAAAATTTAACATTCCACTGTACTGAACCCTTTCACCCAATGACAGATTGAGACCTGTCCAATTTGTTTGCCTGCCTTTCACCCATGGGTTTGACTCTAGTTCCTCTTGGACCTTTAACATGAGCTAATTGGTGCAGACAACGGATTGAGTTGTTCTTGAAGAAGAAGAAATCAGCAGAAATCACATCATCTGTTTCAAAATACCTCCCTCTCTCGAAATATAAGATTCATTTTGACAAGCATGCTTCCTCGACTTTCACAGACAGATCCTTTCAAATTTCATTGTTTCTGCCAATCTCTACTTGCCTGAATGCATTATTGTCCTAAATGTATTGTCTCATAGGCTACTGCAGCATATATGTATTCCTCAAACACTTTGACCTCAAAGACATCAAAAATGTCTTTAGTAAGACATGTCCCTAAAGTTGAAAGCTCAATCTTTCTGCCATCACATGTCAGATCTTAAAGTTGTGTTGCTTCTGTTTGTAGCTGTGGTCAACAGAAGTAACGAGGTTCCTGTTATTGTCCTATCTCCTCTTTGACAAGAACTGTTCCTGGTGACTGGCCCTTATCTCTCTCTTGATGTTTGACACCATGTCCCCTGCTTCTTTCAGCACTATTTCTCCTAAACAGGACTTCTGACCTCTGAAAACCACAAGGGAAGGTCTTCTGATTGGAACTTTTGTTTTTGGTGGCACCAAAATGAGGACTGCATTTATAGACTCAAATACCCAGTTCATCTTTGTTGCTGGTTAAAGCCAACAATCAAACAGGTTCAACTTACCACAACTAAAGGGAATACAACAAAAATACTGTGTGACTAAGGTTCATTAAACTCATACTCATAACTCAACCAAAAATGGCCAGAATGTCCCTGACAAAACATCTTAAATTGTCTTTAGTGTCAAAATATTCCAGTGATAGTTGTCTATAAATCCTTTGGTAGGTTAAATCCCGCGGATCAATTGTTCTGCTACTTTGATACTTAGCTATGCATATTGCGCTCCTGATGCATGTCGACCTCTCTGTGAGCCTGTGCGACCCGTGGTTATAGCCATAACTCCTGCCGTGTGAAGATGCGCGGATACGTTTATTATTTATGAGAACCATAAATAACACAAAACATCTAAGTTGAATTTGGAGGAAGTCCCATGCTGCAGCACAGGACAAATACAGCCTTCCTACCAACCTATGGTTGCACGTAAAACTTTAACTTGTACTGGTCCTATCGTTGTATACTATATCCAAAAACTGTAATAATAAAAATGACTTTGTACAAAATCAAAAATACAGACAGGAAATGTGGGAAGAGGGGGAGGTGTGACATGCAATGTAGGTGCTAGGCCATAAACAAACAATGGGTATTGAGGTTACTTTGAGGTGTTTCATGCAACTGTCAGTCATATTGGCCCTTTGTGAGAAACACAAATACATAAAGATTGCATTAAACTAAAAGTCAATTACTGGTGTTGAATAAGTTCATTATTGACCTTGGTGACAGCAATATGAGTAAAAGTCTCATCACACTAGTCATAAGCTGCTTTCATATATGCACTGACGATGTCAAGAGAGTTTGTGGTGAAAGGAGTTGACAACGGTAAACAAAAGCATGTGGTTTATGCAGCAGAACACATCACTCGCCTGAACAATGAGGAGGATTTGTCACTGTTGTGAAAGTGTCTGTGCAGAGAATGTCCATGCTGCGTTGTGCATGTGTGAAAGGCTAACTCTGGGTAATCTCTGTAGCCAATTCTCCAGATTTTACCCAGAGGTTACGTCTGGAAAACGGCTATAGAAACATCACAGAGGTCATTCACACGCGGTACCAAAAATGATCTGTGAATCAGACTGATTATCATCTCTGACAGATAAACATGTGACCACAGTAACCTCCTCACAGATTGTCACACAGTCTCAGTTTAAATAGAAACCATCAGGTTAATGTGAAATAAAACGCAGACAGCATAGTTTGGAAGAAGTGTGAAAACCTCCACCTCTACCACATCATCCGTCTGTGAAGGCTCTCAGTCATCAAGGTCCTGAAGACACCCACATGTGATACCAACCCGTCCATAAACTCCTAGCGCTGTCACTGATTAATCACATTCATTTGAACGTAGGGGTAAAAGGTTTTATTCTAAATAGACAATCAAGAAGCGAATTCAGACCACCTTAAGTAGTTTGCTTTGTGATCCAGCAGGGAGCACTCACTATAAGTTTGACGTATTGCATGTCCTCCTGACCTGTTGATAAAGTAAGTCAGTAAAGTTAGGTTGCCAGGGGGACGCTAGCAAGCAAAGCCGTCCTGGGCCGAGAATCATGACACCACAGCAGAATGTTCTTCAACATTAATGGCAAAGTAAAGAACAGAGGTGAGGCTGTTTGTCCTGTTCAACCTCGTCTGACTATAGTGGAGAGTGGAGGGAATATATCCCAACGAGAGGGGTGTTGGACTAAATTTAAACAAACTGCATGAAATCTGAAATTCATTCCAACTCGAATTCTGGAGAGCTGTGTTTCTATGTTGATGCAGACCGGCAGTGGAAGCTTGGACAACGGAGGAGGACATTTCATGGTAACAAAAGATTAACTTTACTGTCACACCTTCTAAATATGTGCATGACTTCATATCAATCTGAGACACATTTAAAATAGAATGACAATCAGATAAGGTGTTCCTCCCCCCAGGCTCAACAGTCCACTTAAGTTCAATCAAGCCTCATCAAAATTGTACACACTCATAGATATCAGTCCCAAGAGTATGACAGAGTAGATTTTTTTTCATCAAGATCCATGAAATGTAAAATAAACGCCCTAACTCGTGATGTTAAAGATAGTGACTAAATGAGCCCCTTTGTCAAACATGCTTCCTATTCTTCCATCAAGTTACGTGGAAAGAAGTTCGGTAGTTCTTACGTAATCTTTCTGACAAACCAACGAAAGCAAAACCTCCTTGGCGGATGCTAAAAATGAACCCACCACAGAGGCTGATGAGGAAATGGGCAGCATAATTAACATAATCAGAACATAAATACTTTGCTCATGACACATTTCTGCTGATTGCTGTGACCAAATGAAAACTAGCAGAGATAGAGAGAAAGAGGAGGAGGAGACATATTGCTAATGACATCAGTGGCCGAGTTCACTACTCAGTCTTGTCAGGCTCATAAATTCAATTCAGAGCTTTGACGTCCAAAGACTTATATCTCTTGACCTTACAGCTTTAAATGAATAAATTGTCTCCTGCAAGACAAATTCCCAAAACACAGATGTGAAAAAAACTATCCCTATCAAGGAATCTAAATCAGTTTATGTTCGCCCAACCTCTCACCCATTTTCTCCACAAAGACTGAGACATTAAACACGAGTACGAGGATCATGTCTATAATCTCTGTGTCGAGGCAGATAACGAGGCAATGTCTACTGTGCTAATGAACCATTTGAACTCCATAAGGACCTGTGGCTATTTAGCACATCTGGCCAACAACATGTCATCGTGTGAGCACAAAAACAACTTCAGCTCATTCACAAGCAAGAAAAAAGGAGAGTGACTGTCCAAAGTAGGATATTAATGATTATTTCATCAATAGGACATTAAAAACTATATAAATGATTTTGCCAAATGACCATTTTTGTTATTTGTCAAGCAGAAATACCAAACATTCTCTTGTTACAGACTCTAAATTATGAGAATTCATGACCTGGTTGGGTTTTTATGTCTCACTTAACAGAATTATCTTTGGACAGTTGGTTTGACAAAACAAACAACTAAATCACATAACTTTGGGCTGCAGCAGATTTTTATTTGCAATATGATGACATTTTAAAGCCCAAGTAATTATGTAATGATCTATAATGAAAATGATCACATAAATCATGTTTCAAAATAGGAAACAGTGGCTAATTTTAGCTTCTCCAATGTTACTGCTTTTTTCTGTTTTATATTAGGCTTCAACGCCTTTGGATTAAGCAACAATAACAATAACAGTTAGAAGAACTCTGTCTTGAATAACTGCTTAAGTCAGATATTGACCAAAAACAAACATCTGGTTCCAGCTTGTCAAACATGAGGGTTTGATGTTTTCTCCTGTTTTGTATCCAAGTAAATTATGTTTCAGGGGGTTTGAACAAGAGCTTCAACCCACTAATGTTTTCATTATCGTTTGATACTTATCGCTCATTATTGTTTTTGACCCAAAGTCCAAAACCTCAAAGATATTCATTCATAATGATAAATGACAAAGAAAAGCATTTCTTCATTTTCTTCAATTAAAAGGCCCAAATTAAAGAACATTATCTAAACTGTTTCATAGAACTAAATGATTGATCAGTTGACCATAACATGAACATAATCATTAGTTGCAGTCCTAGTCTCGGGTAAGGGTGTTCATGCTGTTCACATCCTTAGCAAGCTCGGTCACTGCGGTCCGACACAAGTTGATTGAAGCCAGATGCTGCTCTCCTCTGCGGTGCCAAACTCAAACCACCTGTAGCCCCATCTCCGTTAGGAATTTACGGAGATTAAATGCTGCCACTACAATAACCACATGTGGGCCTCTGAGCCAGGCGAAGGTAGCTCCGATAGCAACAACTTGGGATCCCCCAACCCGCGTATGGCCTTCCACCTCCTGTGTAACCCAGGTGAGGTCATGTCTAAGAGCTCAGACTATAGGTTACTGGACCTAGAACCAGAGGTGGACATAAGTTATTAATAGATCAATGCAATAGTTCAGTGAAGTTGTCCAGACTCTCCCTCTCTCTCTGTCTGTCTCCCTCTCTCTCTCACACACACACTAATCTCCATCTCTAACTCAATTGTCTAATGACCATCACAAGCCGCAGCATCACATGTAACCGGAGGGATCTGGGAATTATAGAGACAAACACCCTTTACTTTCTTCCTCCTCTTCTTCTTCTTCTTCACCCTCCTCTTCTCTTCCTCCAAACTCAGAGGAGTGGCTCACTCAACTTTTTCCTGGTACTTTCCCCTCATTCTCATGTTTGAACGACTTGGACATGACCTGGGAGTTAATCCACTGCTGCTGCTGCTGCAGCATCTGAACCATGGGATCACGTCCCATCACTGGCTGGACTCCCTTGTACCAACACAGAAATCCTTCACTAACACAGAGCCTCACTTTCCAGTGTCTAAAAACTGAAATCTAATTTTATCACTGATGATTTGTGGAACATTCACGCAGCTGACATGGTTTGCAAACTCAGGGATATGGTGAAATAAGCACGACAGAGCAGAAAATTCAACCAAATTCAATTTCTTTTTCCACTGAAGTCTTGTGTAAACACTGGCGTGGGCAACATTCAATTAAGGTGCAATGGACTGTAATGTGTTTATTATATGAGGCAGTACGATGCTGCTGCGCGTATAGGCGATTAAGGAGGCTACTCTGTGGTTCCCCTCAATAACATGTGGCAAATGCGTATACGGAAAGTATTCGGGGGCAGTTAACGAGGACACTGTGGTTCATGCAATGTGAGGGACACACCTAATGCATGCTTTTAGCCGCCCGGTCGTCAATTATGCAGACCGGGATGATTTAAGCCGGTGGAGTGAGTGCGCAGGAGATGCGCTGCTCCAGAGGAGACCTTGAAGCGGCAGAAAAACGCGCTCTCTCCGCCTGTCACTCATTATTCCATCCTAGAATCAGTACAAATTTAAATTCTCTCATTACTGCATTACTCACCAACAAATGCCACTGTTGTCAGAATGAGCTGATGTCTGATCCCGAGCATCTTGACGCACAGAAGTGTGTACAGCCGCTGCAGTTTATTCCACAGACTTGGTTCCTCTTTTTTTCCCCTCCTTTTCACGCCCGGTGCGCACACAGACAGAGAGGTGAGAGCTAAACGACAAACAACAACAGTCCACCGGGCATTTCCTGAGCTGCAGCAGCGACTGGGTGTTCAGAAGAAGAAGTGTCACGCTGCAGAGTCTCGTGATGAGGAGCTCTGTTCCATTGCGTGTCGTCTCTGACTGTGGAGACGAGCGGGACAGGCAGAAACATGGGAGGAGAGGGAGGAGGAGGAAGGTGGGTGGGAGAGTTGTAAGGAGTTCACTATAGGACCTCATAAACTGCGTTACTCATGGGAAAATAACAGAGGAGAACACAACTGGCTCTGAACAGCAGAACAGTCTCAGTTCAACTTCCACAGTTCACTCTGTGACCCTGATCCAAGTCACTTCAAACGACTCAGATCAACTCAGATTTATTATAATCCTTTGTTGTATTTGCATCATAACTGTGTCGTGGACATATAACTAAGTGTGGTGGGAAACTATATTTTGTTCTTTAAAAGTAACTTTTGTGACCTGAAAACTGTATGACCTTTGTATTACCTCTATACTCTTCGCCCCAGATATAAGTAAATATGTTTCCTGTGTGAAACTGTGCATATAGAACCAGTATGAACTGGCTCAGACAAACACCTTTAGTTCCCCTATAAGATGCTTACTCTTCTTTATCAGCACTCTGAGATCCCTGTGACTCTCTGTGTTGATCCCTTCTGCAGAAAGCCACTAATAAATACACAAAAACAAATATCCAGCCTCTTGTATTTTCAGATTTCCATCACAACTTAATCCTCAGAACAAGTTTTTGGTAAGAGTGCATCACTTGTCTGGTTAATTCATGAGGGAGTTAGTTTGGAAATGACACTGTGGTGTTGTTTGGCAGAAAGGTTTAAACTCAGTTCCAGTAAAACCTTTAAAAATAATTATAAAAGACAAAATCTAAAATCAAAGACAACAGTGGAAGAGTTGTGACAAAAATCTAAGGGCAGAAACAATTATACATCCAATGCAAACAGCAACGTTGTTGTTTTTTAGCTTTTTACCCCTTTGGCTTTCAACCCTCCATGTGAATATATTGGCCAGAGCTCCACATTCATTTAGCAGCTGTGGTGTTGTGATGAAAGTTATATGGTCACTATAGTGGAAGGAGTCTGAAGTCACCACCTGTGTTATATATATGTACGATTTATTCTGTAGCTCCTGAAAGATGTTTTTCATCTGTAACATCAATATAGTAGTTTCTTTTTTAGATGTAATTTGACACTGAAACTGTCCAAACTCAAGCATACATTATAATTCTATTTGTGTGTTGCAGTGTGTTACACTTCAGTTGTGCAAAGACTTTCACTGTTAGAGCCAATCTTGATGTAAGTGCTGGTAGATTAAACCCAAAAGTAAATTAGGTTTAACAAAGGTTGCAGAATTCTGGAAGCAGCAAAACAAAGTATGTTTATTTTAACAAAGAAATCTGGAAATAATTGTAATGTTTCCATCAGTGTCTGACCTAAATGATCTGATTTAATGCTGCACACGGTCTTATTCTGCAAACAGCAGGACACTGCAACAGGAGTCGGTTAGCAGAAGTTGGAGGTTAGCAGCCACGTCAACTGCAGCTCCTCATCTGAACAGCTCACTGTGGATTCTCTGTCGTTTTCCATTACTAACAACAATATGTCAAACTGATCTACTGTCATAAAATGCATAAAATGGCCGTTGACAATTTTGTGGATACATTTCATGGTAAGTGCTAAGCAACTTAAAGGTCAGCATAAAGGTCATTTTTCACAGCATGTGAAATGCTTTTAATGTGAGGTTACAGCAGTTGAAAATGTTTGGTTTGCATTGGTAGAAAGTTAGAAAAAGCTGTTTTACCACAATTCTTTCACCAAAAATACTGCAAATATATATCAGTCATCAATGTGTGACCTCATTCACTGATAGATGGTCACTGAAAATCCTCAAGATTGACAATTTGCAGGGAAAATATAAATAGTGTATATTGTAAATATACAATGAGTTCATGTCTCATGTGTAAAAATGTCTTTTCAGTGATAAATGTATCAGCATCATCTTGCAGCTGTTGTTTTAAGACACTGAACAGCTACAGCCAGCAGCATGGGCATAATAATAAGCTGCAGCGCATAAATCATACATTGATACATGAATTATCCTTGTTTATTCAATTCAATCGGAATTGGAATCTGATACAGGTACAACTGTTCATTTCATACAATGTCCAGTCGTTCATATTCTGCTGTGAGTTAATGACTCAGCTGATAAAGTCACATCTTACCATCAAACTGGGAATCTAGATTTTTTGGATGGAAGAAACAAATATCGAGTGATACATTTGTTCAGCTGCTTGTGTTTAACTCCTACTGTTCCTGTACTGGAATGAAAAAGCCTCTGATTCAGCCTCAGGATTTAGTTACAGAAAGTGCAGCTTACAAATAGTGTTAAATGTGGCTCAGAATCAAGATGGACAGCTCGACAGCTGGGAAGAACTCACAAAAATCACAAGAAGATTATCATGGGATTATCATAGCGAGGGTGGTGCTCTGTGTTAGTTCAGGGGCTCAGAGATACACCCCTACAAGTACAGTGTTACGCTATGATGCCAAAACTGCTTTTCCCTGTTCGACATAGTATCTTACTTTCTGAAAGCCGGGAGGTTCTCTTACAAATGATACCCTGCAGTTCTGTCCATAATCCTGAAATAGAACCACGCTTCCTCCGATTTGTAAAAGATCTTCAGCCAATTTCACACATTTTGTATGTTATTCTCATCTTCTTCAAATATTTCAGATGTAAAAATCCTCTGGTTGCAAACTCATGTCATATAAAACTACTGGGGAGAAAACAGCTGGCATCCAACTCCTCCTCGTAATTACATGTTGGAAACCATGTCACAAAACCATAGAAACCACAAGCATTTACCTTGGAGATTCCAACTGACACCTCAATTACCACTGGTAACCAATATCCAACCATTCTGGGAAAACTAAGCAAAGTTTACACTAGATTTGCTACAAAAGCTGCAACTAACAAAGAAAAGCTCTCATAGGCCCCACATTATAACAGTTATTATTATTTATGTCTTATTTCTCTAGCATTTCGATTCCTGCTCCAAATCCGCAAGATAGCAGCGTTAATGTTTTGGGATATTTTGGCTTTGTTTCTGGAAAGTTGGAGGAAGTGGAGACGCAGCCTCCATCTTTATATAAAGTCTACAGTTAACTTAAGTTGTTTTGAGGTTTGTGCTGTTCTTTTCAAGAGGACAGTTTCATAAAACAAGAAAAAAATCATGGTGGATGTTTAAGATGTTTTTGCCATGAAACCTTCTCAATATAACAAAAAGGCTCCCACGGTCCATCGGTGTATTTACGCAACACGTATAATGTCATGGGTAATTGTCTGCTTTTGTTTCTTCAAATTTACTTTTCAGTCACTTTTTATATTGTCGCTCCATACCTGGTAATTTTCTTACCTCAGAGCATTTATCGGTTACACGCTGCCAAACAATCATTGCTAACTCCCCCGTGTTCCTCCATTTCTTCTATCACAGAGAAGCAGAACCACGGGTATCCTTCTCCATTTCTGTGTGTAAATATTATGGACTTCTCTATTTACAGAGAACTACAAACATGAAGACCATTTCTTCACCTAGCACGCAGACTGAGTTATTTTCTCTACAAGTATTTCCTGTTGTAGCCTTCCTCATTGCATTGCACACTTTACATTAACACAAACATCTGCATCAGACAGGATCTCAGGAGCTCCCTGTGAATGAGACAGTGTTACAGGGGTCCATCCTGATCCTCAGCCCCTGCAGATATCTGTGACTGAGACTCAGGAAGACTCTGATTAGTTTCCGTGCATTTCCTCACTATACATGCCATAACCCTCCCCACCCATCTCCCCCTTTCCTCATCCTCTCACACATCTCAGCCCACTTGTACACTTTTTCCTCCTTGAAACAAGAGTGCGGTAAAAGCACTCCATGTTTTTCATTTTTGGCCCCTGCACAGCTTCCTCCTCTTCCTCCATCCCCCTGTCTGTCATCCTGCTATACTATATTCCTTTATTGTGAAAGTCTATTCTAATATGTTTTTCTTCTCCCCCCCCTCCCATCAACTGTCTGTATACATGCAGACAGGAAGAGCACATTAAGAGCAAGATACAAAGCTCTCAGGGTCCCTAATGAATCAAAGCCACCTTCATTGAGTTTCGCAAATGCTTCCCTTGAATAAAAATACTCTAAAAACACTTTTCTTCAATCAGTGTACCTTATGTCTGACCTGCGTATTGCAACGCCGGGCTTTACTACGGCAATGAAGACAAACTCTATATCCCGAGCACTGTAAATCCCCTTAAAGGAGGGAAATTAGCTCAGTTCATATGACAGACAATATTTATTCAGAGTCTGAGTCAATCATTGGGTTATGCTAAAGCTAAGACCCTCTTCCCACAATTACAACCATCCCCCTGCAGTAAAAGCTATTTACAGCGAGCATCTGAGGAATCTGTAATGTCAACAAGAGGATGGTGGCTGTGTGTTTTAAATGACAGCTCACAGTAAACATTTACTATGTATGGTATTCCCTGATATTACATTGTATGCTGATGCAATACCTGTAAAATGTGGAAGTGTGATAATATGACAACATTGGTCGATCAAAAGGGTGATCCAGAAATTAACTGTAAAGTTTAAGACTCACAAAAGATGGATTTAACCTATACCAATCAATATCGAGCTGAAAGAGATAGGTCTGGCATGGGGAGAGGCCCAGTATAAGCCCAGATGGAGGAAAATCATCGATGCCAAATGCTCCTCAAGAGACAAAGAGGATTAATATTGATAATAATAATCAATACCATCATTTAATCAATGCATCAAAGGATTCAATGTTTCAGATTCAGAGCTTTCAGTTGTAGTGACAATGACTGAGAATCATCATCCAACAAAGTGTTCAGCTGTGTCCAGGTTATGGTTTTGGTTTTTGGGATGTGTAAACAGGCAGCTGTTTGTTAACATTCACTATCAAGTTAAAAAGATGATGTCTACGTTGTGTTTACAGCTTGTTCTGCTGCCCCCGAGTGGCCAAGAAAAGAGAACGGTCAGACGTCAAAATTAACCAAACTTTGAGTCGATTATAAAGATTTAAAAACTCTGAATCTGTGACCAATAATTTTCTCGTTAGATCTGTCTGGTGTCGTAAATGATCATGTTTATTGACCATTTAAGGCGTCTAAGTCTGAGCTGAGTTAACCCTGATGATGTCAAAGGTTTCCAATGACTAATAAACAACGTTTTGTCCAGTGTGTCCAGATTATGGCTTTGGTTTTAAAGATGCACAAACAGGCAGCTGCTTGTTAAATCCATCTGTATGTATCTATCTATGTACTGAAGTTATTAACAAAACCCAAACAGAGTAAGCCGCCAATTTTGCTTTCTAAGTTTGTCTCTGCAGACAGGAACTGTGATTGTGAGTGAACTAATACTTTTTGCTATATAAGGACATGTTGGCTCAATACTGTTGTAGAGCAAGAATGAGTCTGACTTTGGCTCCTGTTTTTAATCTCTAACAAACAATGAAGTAAGAGAGATAACTTTCTCCCAGTGACACTGCATGCCTGCAGAGCTCCTTTGGCGTTAGCAGCAAGGGTGACCGCTTACAAGCACAACTGTGGATGAAGTTCAGGGGAACAAAAGAAAGTCCTGTGTCAGCTCTGTGTGAAATAAAGCAGATCCATCTCTACTGATCCTCTTTGATGACAGGTTGTGACAATGTTTGGAACTCTTAACATTAAACAGAGCTAAGGCAGTTTAAGCCTTGAGTTCTTCACTATTTCTTGTGCCACTGTTCTCTGTTCCTTCTTTTATTTGTTCTTAATCACTGGACATGTGCCGATAACAAATATTTGCTCATCATCATTAAATAGCAAATGGTTCCTCATAAAAAACAGATGAAACCAACGTGATATGTGGATCTGTCTTGGGTATTTGACTGTGCTTTGTCTGAGCACATGCATGCTTATGGTGCCCCTCAAAGCAAGATCGTCACCCACGCATCTATATACTGAGCTAATGTTCTGCTGCATGCATGAAGGCATGTGAGAATAATCAACACAGTGGCTTCAAAGACACCCCCGGTCTCCCCTTGGGCAGCTGAAAACATCAATCTGACACATGTGGGCAGCAATTAGACGTCTCTTCAGTCTCCTCCCTCCTGCGGCTCTGTCTATGTCGCTGCTTCACGTCTCTAAACCGAGGGCCAGTGCAGGGTCTCGACCTCTTGACTCTGACAACACTGAGTGTCGGTTACTGCCTGGTCACGGGTTCTCTGACTACTCGAAATGTTAAAATAAAATCGGATGCAGATTTTCATGCTCCTCCGAGATAAACCCTAAAAACCTTTTCAAACTGATTCTCTGACTCTTCATCTAATGCTATCTAGCACTTGCTAAATGTGCCACACACAAACTGCAAAAAAACAACGGATTTAAAACAAACTCTAATATTATATATGAGAAATGCGTCTTCTGTCGAAAACTGCTGAAAACTGGTGTGTGGCTCTGTCCGAACCCATCCAAGGCAGAGATAAAAGTAACTGAGCATGACCTGAACAGAACCGACATTCTGTTTTTTGTGTCAAAACTCAATCCAAGTCCAACGTTTTCTCTAATGCCCACATGCAGTGTAAAACTCAAGTCAAATATACAGCTAATGTGACCAAACCCAACCCACAATCGAATAGCATTTCCAACATTTTGTCCAACTCCTGTCCCGATGAGCTCATTGTACTATTATCATTATTGCTTTAAACCTTGTTAAGATTTTTAAAAGTCCTTTATTTTCTTTATATGTATAATTCATAAGCTTCTGTTGGTAAATAAATAAATAAAGTGTATTATTACTAGTAGTATATTAGTATTAGTTTGAAAAAAAATGTAATTTGTCCAGTATTTAATATTTACCACCGAATACCTTAAAAAACCTAATGGCATTCCGATCATCATTAGTGTTTAGTGCTAATTCAACAAGCTGCTAGCTTGGCTGGGGATTTTTTTTCCCCGTGGCCTCTGTAAAAAGACTAAGCAGCATTGTTGTGGAAACAGAGTCAAAAAGTTCACCGCCATTATGTTTCTGGGTTTTGCCACGCATACGACTGTGACAGCATAACAATGACAGGAATGTGATTTCCGCCGAAGTTTGTCCCCAGACCTTGGTGTCAGTCTACAGGAAATTTGAAGGGGCTTCACTGAGTGGAATGGATTGTTTGAAGAATTACGAGCGCCAAAACTAGACTGCAGTCGCTCCCCGCAGGCAGTTTCACGCAGTTTCTCCTTCAAGAAGTTATTGCATGAAGCTTTTCATACTGTGAGAAGCAGATGCTGAGCTGCTATAATGACTTTTCTGTCTCGTCCCGCTTGACAGACCTGCTTACACATATATCATTAGGCATGTACACATGCACACACACATGCACAGCTGTTTCCAGCACGTGACATCATATTTCTGGCATGTCACTCAGCCATTGTGATTGGAGGATATCATATTCGGCTCAGGGTGCAGTAATTACTTGGTGTGACATCTGACATGGCAGCATTGTAGACATGGGAGGAGACATGAGGGGTTTGTAACGAATGACCTTTGACCCTTCACTCTACTCATTTCAAGAAGTAGACAGTGGAGCTACAATCGGTGGTTGAAGCAAGTATTTGCAACACATTTTCTATTTGCACATGTTTTCTTACATTGTATTGCAATGAGCTCTCTTTCTTTCCAAGAAATTAGCTGGAAAATACAGAACAATGCCATTACATCCATGTTGTCACAGAGCAATGGTGAGTTTATAGATTCCCTGGTTCCTTTGTAATAGTATACTGATTGTTGAAACTCTATGGTAAACTATGCACCTGCCTTTCATTACATTTTATTTGGCCAATTCGGTCCTGTTCATCCAATCCAGAGCTCCTCCAAATAACAGAGAATGAGCTACAGTCGGCTGTCACAGTTGGTAAAGCTGAACACTGTCAGCCAAATATATTCGTAACACACACACACACATACACACACACACACGCACACGCACACACACATTGAACAGAGTATTTTTTTTCTTTCTCTGTTAGTAAAGGATCATGTTCACCAAAAGTTTACAAATAATACGACCTGAAACAACGCAGCTTTAACTTTGGTCTCAGTGTGTTAAAGAATTCACGGATCAGTTTTATGAGTAAGTTAATTTTTCACAGATTTAGTTTTGGTGTGTGAGTCTGTGGTGAATATGAATCCAGGGGCAGAGGGGGGCATAAGTGGGTCACATCTTCTCAGGTATAGCTGTGGTCCTCAGAGGGGATATCATATATATGGTGTGTGTGTGTGTGGGTGTGGGTGTGTACCTCCTCTCATGAAACCAGATGATGATTAAGATCATAAGGTCCTCTTGCCCCCTCATCATGTTCACGTTGACTTGACTTTCTCGACCACAGATCTTGTGTTTTGGGTTGAGCATCGGTCGGCCTCCGACCGTAACTAGTGAACAGAACAAGAAGTCATCTGGGTAGTATTATTAGCAGGTACTGGCCACATCTGCTCTGAAACTGGGTATTTACAACACTTTTGTGTAAACTAAATGGCCAAACTTGCGTGTTCAGAACTTTTACATGCTTAAGAGTATCAATGCAACAACGTTCGAATACAGGGGTATTATCAGGAAAATGTACTTCAACTATCAAGAGTGAAAGTATTTTCTAATGCAGACAAATGGGGCATTGAATGTTATGTTGTTATACTGTTGTATATACACAGCATGTTTCCAATATGCCTAGATTAACAATTTGCACATTTAAAGAATAATATAAAATGTCCAAATCAAAGTCAAAGACCATATTTTTAACTGTCTTCTTTTATCCAACCAGTCCAAAACCGAAAGTTGTTCAACACGATCCAAAGATAGAAAGATAGAAAACAAAGAAAAGTGGAAAATCTTTTAATGTGGAAGTGCAGTAGTGTAAAAAGTGCTACTCTGTATTTTCCTCTAAAATGTAGTGAAGTGTAAAGAGGATAAAATCGAAGCCCTCAGAACGGTGCTTCAGTACAATATTAAGGTAAATATATATGGAATCATTTCAACCATTGGTTATTTTTTCTTTAACTGAGTAGGGGTGCTTGAGCTACTCCATCACTTCTGCTGAGCAAATAAACCAAATGTTCAGCATGACTCTGCTGTGCTGCTGCATCGTCAGCTGCTCTCAGTCTCCCTGAGCTAATCATTGGTCTCCTCATTGAGCAGTGTTGGTCGACTGTCAGCCCAGTGGTTTTATCTTATAAACAGTGGGAGGTTGTATTTAATGTTCAAGTTAATGGATGACTGCTTGTTGACTTTCTCTGCACACACTGTAAACGTGGTCACATATGTCTGTACTGATATGTGTGTGTGTGTATCGAGTTTCTTACAGCTGGGTTTCAGAACCTCTGGTGGTCCCATTGTTTAAGGCTTCCTGTAGAAATCTACCGGGGGGGAACAGAGGAAAGGGAGGATCACTCATATTTGGAAGCTAAATAGAAAAAGAACCTTATAAATTTTTCGTTTCACAAAAAATAATGACTCTTAGAATGTGCATTACAACATAAGGGACACTTACATTCTATAATTAACACAGAGTTAAGTTCATTTGTTCACAGTTTAAGCAAAAACTACAAATATCGGTCAAATAACTTTTCTGACCACACCTCTCTGCTTGTATTTTTGTTACGTTTAGCAGCTAAATCCACAGTAGCTGCTGTTTAATCTGCCTTTGACAAACACAAACCTAATAACCGATTTATTTATTTATTGCAACATTGACGTGCATCGCCATTGACTGTTTATAAACATGGGCTCCACTTCCTACCACTATCCAGATATTTAAATTTTATTTTTGCACATTTGGAATCAGAGTCTGCACAGTAGCAGCCATGGAGCTGCAGTAATGAGGTCCTGCTGATGTACGCAATCGACCAATGTGAATTCGGTGTGATTAGAGCTACCAAAATTACAGAAACTATCTTTGAGAAAAATTCTATTAACGTGCACTTTGACTTTTTAGTTTGGTGCCATCTGCTAACATGGAGGAGGCAGGACTTTCAATGAGCTTAGCTCTTTAACAACGATGCATCTTCTTCTTCTTCATCTTTCGGCTGCTCCCTTTTCGAGGTCGCCACAGCGGATCATCTGCCAATATATCCACTACCCCTCCTATTTGTGATCCGCATGTTTGTTTTGGCACAAGTTTTACGCCGGATGCCCTTCCTGACGCAACCCTCACCATTTATCCGGGCTTGGGACTGGCACTAGAACTACGCAAAAGAGTATCCCTAGTGGCTGGTTTTTTAACAACGATGCATCTGCCAGATAGATTTCACATGATACAGTTTTATTATAAATCACCAATTAAAGTTGCTTTAAACAAAATGTGGCTAATTAACGTGCAATAATAATGAAGGTAACTCCAGCTGTTTATTTAACTTGAACTGTTCAAATTAGGAAACCTTTAAAAGGGAAGATTAGTGTGTGTTAACATTCTTCTTTAAAGTCTAATGTTTTCTTATGTTTGCCTGATTGTGGGACAACAGCTTATTCAGTCGAATGTACGTGATAGAAGACTTCCTACGGATCTGTGTCCTAGATTTCAGCTTTTCAATACATGAATTCAAGCCCCTGCAGAGAAGTTACATTGGTCTTTGGTCAGTTGTATTATACACCATGGATGTATTGCCTCACTGCTGTGTTTATTGTTCATGTCACTGTGAATGGGGCAAAGCTAAAGCACTTCCCGTAATTGTGCCTATTGCCGGAGCAGATGTTGGAGTAGACTTTGTTTTTTCTCTGCTGGCTTTCTTTCACCTCATTATTCTCCGTCTTTCACTTTCTTTTTTACCCTAGAGCCAGCGTGTCCTTGGACGTGCTGCGATCATAATCGTACTACGAATTGCACGAAGCTTCTGTTTCACCCTACGTTGAAGTTCACACCAGCGCAAACCACAGAAACAATATAATCCACGGAGAACGTTGCAGATGTGACTCTTTATTCTCCAATTATTTTCGTGCAGGTCGGCCTCTTTGACTATCTTGTTTCTTATTATTGTAGCGAACTGCGAGAAAATTGATAGGATCTTCATTTTCGAACCTTCCCCACACTATCCCAAAATTGTGATTCTGCTTTTTCTCAGCCTTTCGAGTATTCACTGGGGCTTCAGAATATCGCAAGCTATTAAATATAATTATATTTTCTCAGCCATTATTCTCCAGTGAGATGCAGCATAGCAGGCAATTGAAAGATTCCGTAATTCACTTAGAGCAGCGCGATGGTAAGTGACTCCCCTTGTTCTCTCTGTGGGGGTGTTGTCTTGAAATAGTGTGTGTGCATGTGTGTATGTGAGCGTGTTCTTGTGCATTTATATAGATGGGGCACTAAGGGTCAACCCTTTGCCCACTCCAGAGACAGGAAATGGCTCCAATATGGGCCCGAGTGTGGCCTCCTTTAAAGCTCTGGGGAGTGATTTAGACTCCTTGTCAAGAGCAGAACTGCAGGATCAGTGAGCAAAATGGTACAAAGTGAAAAATGCAGATGTTTGGTGCGGGCCATTTGAAACCACACATCTCTGGGAGGCTTCACAGGAACCCAAAGGTTTATTAATAGTGTCAGTGGGGTAGCAGCTGATGAGCTGATATGTCAGAAAAGATTCATGTCAAGTATAATGTTTACATATTTAAATGATCTAGACATCTTCTGCTTGTTTTCACATTTTTAGTACATTTAACTGACATCTGCTATTGTGGAGTCAGGGTTTTATATTGATTTTTTCTTATTCTGCTCTAAATATTAAACTTTACTCTTTAGTTTAATATTTTCTTTACATCTGTTCAGACGTTTTCACAAGTACATTTACTACTAGACTCTTTCCAGACCCAACGTTTTGATGCTCGAGCTTCTTGTCGTCTTGGACCGTGTGCAAATATGCTACCTACATGGTCAGAGTGTCGGTCCACTGTCTTGGCTGTGGTGATAGCAGAGATGGTTGTTTACACTGAGCATATTTCCGACGGCCAGTGGAATCATCACTCCAGGGAATTTTTAAAGCCATACTTAAGGAGCTTCTTAACGTCAGACAAGAAGACAGTGTTACTAGTAGACTGTTTCTGATGTGTTATGACTTTCTCAGGAAGATTCTTTTATCAGTTTGTGTGATACAAGCTGTGACTTCAGAGATTGACTATACGATGCAATAAGGGAGGAGAAAATGTTTGGGTGGTAGACTGTAATTTATTTTTATTTTACGTTAGCTTATAACCTTACTGAACAGCAATTCAAATGGAAATATAATATGTAATAACGTAGTATATTTTGCAATATTAACATTTTACATTATGACCTTATGAAACAAGTTGCACTCAATATCAAAGCAGTTATAATAATCTTCACATTGAGCGACAACAGCAGTAAACTGCTGTGATTAATCAGTAATTTATTCGATGATAAAATAATAATAATCGCAGTATATGGGAATTTTTTTACACTGAGTAATTTTACTTGCAGCACATGTCACAAATATTATACTTAGGTCATATTTTAAATGCACGACTTTCACTGTTTAATTTTCCAGAGAGGACCTTAAAATAAACTAGTACAAAGTCAAAATATTGTGCAGTAAATATGTGTTACTCAAATAAAAGTGTGAAAGTACTGGCATTAATTTCAGATTCTATTATGACATTGTTAATTGAAGTGCAGCAAAATGAAGTGGACTAAAAACAACAAACATAAACTGTAGTGGGTTGTGGCAAAAAATGTAAATACTTCAAAATTGTTAGTATGTCTAGTATAGAATGAGTAAATGTACTTTTGTACTGCTTATTGTAGGTTGTATCCACCGATCAAACAGAATTACTATAGCATGATTTTACGGTAAACAGAAAAATATTGAATCAGGAAAGCGGGAATTAATTGTTTGTAGGAAGGTTAGCTTAAACATTTCATCTGGGTTATGTCTATAATATGCAGGTGCAAGCTCTTAGCCCAAGAAATGCCTGAAAAAGGCACCACAGGCATGTGCAGTATGGACGGTAGTTTATATACAGTATATCTACCACAATGGTAGAAACAGAGTCTCTGTTTATTATGAACTGAAATCCTTCAGGGCGCAAAGGATTATTGGGTTAACAATGTTTGCTGAGGCTCAAGTTCACACTGAGTTCTGCTGCCGTCATTTATGCTACAGAACAAATGTACAGGAGCAGTTTTAGTTCAGGATTACAGGTGTAAACATTAAAACATTGACCTCCTCACCGCTCAGCTGAGGAGACACATGGAGTTACAGGAGTCCAGTATGGATTAAAAAAATAACAACTTACAATGTTAAGCATGCAAGTTTTTCTTGTGTGCATTAGATATTATCTTATTCTCCCAATAAAGTAATAGAAAAATACTTTTCCATATGATTTTTTTAATTAAAAAATATCTTATACTTCCAATATAATAATACTTTATATGAAAATATTTGAAAAATTTTATTTTTTTATGAGAAAACTGTTAGGGATCCATTTATTTTCTATATACACTCAATACTTAATACACTAAAAAACATAAATATAATTAAATTTGATTGCTGCATTGCTTTAACCTCATTGTAACAGTGTTTGCTTCAGCAGTGACCTCATTCCCCCACAGGGAATCAACATTATCATCGTATCTCTGATTAAATCCCTTCGTTCCTCATCTGCTGTTGCTGAATGAGATCATATTTTGACTACAAAGCTCATTTCCTTCCTATTATTATATCTGGATTCTCAAAATCCTGGGCTTGTCACTGATGTGAAGCTTTGTGAGAAACAGGTTAAACAGAATTAAAATCGGGAACTTGAACTCACTTTTTGAGAGGTCCTGGCCCCGGAGCAGGGACGTGCCACAAATCGTCTTCTTCATTCATTACCGTTCAGAAACTCTTGCTGATATTTATAGTCTGTCTGAGGGAAACAGACACATCACACCATGAACCTTTAACAGCACGGCCTAATCATCAGCAGTGTTTACTTAATTTAACCCCTCATAACCTAATAATCAATCATGTTAATAATGTTTATTCCTCTGGTCTTTGTTTAATTCTTAAACCACAGCTTGGACGTGCTGTGAAAACGAGGAGTGTGGGTTGTGGTATCAGATATTTGGGGAATCATAACGGTAAATGCAGTAGTCAGTGCACGCTGCTGTTTTCTGTTAATGTTTCACAGCTGGTGGGGTTTGAGCCCCCAGATACCTGAGACAACTGACCATACAAGGACAGCAGCGTCTCCAGAGGGATTCGTCCTCACTGACAGACTGAATGCAGGCTCACAGCAGCAACGCTAGAACACATATTCAACAGCGGAATGATTTTTAACATTGAGACACATTGTTATGATAAATAAATCTCACTGAACATACTTCGTGATGTCGGCCCTAATTTATTCAGTTAAATTCCCTCGCTGGAGAAGTTTTATGCATAACAAAGTTTTTTTAAATAATGAAATCTATAGGCTACATATGCTCACTGTGCGACCTGCAACAATAAGAGTCATGGGGGTTTAACCACAGGATATATATAAGTCAGGAATTGTAGCTTCAGGATTATAAATGCGCCGTGTTAAAAAAACTCCTGCAGTTTAATGACTCCTGTAATGTTTACAACCATTCAAGAACACATTAACCACTGGTATTAAAAGCATGATAACTTGACAATACCAATTTTTACAAGGCCCTTTCACAACCTCTACGTGTTATTGGAAGTTTCCTTTTACTTTCTTGAACATGTGTTATTGTTGCTTTTACCCAGCCTATGTGAATATGACTTCACGTTTAGTTTTTATAATGAAAACTAAAAGCAACTTTTCCCATGCTCTAGTTTTGGAGAAAAAACACCAAACAATAGAAAACATGGATGTTTTAATTTATTGGTATAGTCATGGCTGGGACTTTTGTTTCTTGTGGTGAGTAGAAGGATGTTTTTGATGGAAGATATTTGATGTAATAGCAAGAAAAGCACAGATGTAACTGATAGCATTTATAACAACTAGACCCAATTAGTTCCTGCTTAATGTTGGGCCCAGGTTTTGTGTATGCTGGCTCATTAATATTATACTTGTGCCTTTGCTCTTCCTTTCCATTGGACTGACTAACAATCCAGGCCTGATTTCATGGGTTTTGCCTGAACTCTGTCACCACTCCTTTCCTCAAGCCTTCAAAACTAATTTGGCCTCATATCACAAAGTAACTTGGACAAGATGGATAGAGGTCTGGAGAGGAGAAAGTGGGAGGGGAGTGTAAGGTCAGGTGGAGGACGTTTAGTAGTTTATTTGCTTCATCGTCATCATCAACAATGGACGTCTGCCAATGATGAAGTGGCAATAACTGACATGCAGCCAACTCATACAGTACTCCCCAGCAGGGATGCTTTTTCTATATTCTTCATGACTGTTTGGGCTCTTTGCTTTGCTGAATTTGATCAGATGCCTGTCTGACTGTATTAAATGGTGGATGGGAATATAATAAACATAAGTGCACAGTACTGTAACAAACACACCACACATGACATTACAAGTATAGGGCTATGTTATATGATATCAAGATAAACATTTGTGTAACAGTTGATATCGATTATTATCATTACAAATATCACATTATTGTTTCTGTTAAGTTTTAAGACTGATTGTTTGTGGTTTTCTTCACGAGTAGAGAATGACAGCAAAAACACTTCACAAATCTGAGGTCAATCCGTTATGTGTTACATCAATATATACATTGGATTATTGTTATATTGCTATGGATGAAAAGGAAAATAATGACTGATATTTGTTTCAGTGCCCACCACTAATTCCAAGTTAAGAAGTAACACTAATGTGATGTAAAGTAAGATTATAAACCTGTATGACTGTGGTGATATTGTAACAACTATCAATTCTTATATTAAATAATCTAGGGCATATCTTTTATATGATTATACAACAGATGACAACATGTGCACAACAAAGAACAATACAAGTATCTGAACGCCTTTTCCTATTTCCTCTGATTCACAGAGAACATGCAGCAGCATCACTTTCCAGCAACAGAGGAAGAAACATAAACAAACCTATGCTTCCATCTAGTGCTGATAGACTGTACTGCACAAAGCCCCCAGTGGGTATTTGAGTTTCAAAGTTATCTTTATATTATTACGAATAAAAAGCTGTTATATTAATACATACATAACATATTTTGCATTAATACTTTATTTTATAAATAGTCTAGGTATGATTGTGTACACCAAGGGTCAACATTGTTATATCATCAGATATAATAATAATAATCTTCTAATAGGTAGCCAAACTGCATATGCCTTATTGTTATCATTATTATTTTCTATATTTTAGTTTATATGTAAAGAGGCTGATTTTTATGTGTACCCGCTGCAGGGGTCACATTTATTTCAAGAGTGGGTTATGCGAATGTAATTTCTAAAACTTTCAGTTGTCCAGTTTCAGATTACCGTGAAGGCAACAGGCTTTCCGACGTCACTGACACGGCCACCATGTTGGATCAGGAAGTGGAAAGAGTCGGAGCAGGAATCCCGAGCGGAGCTTAAAGAACTCGGCCGTCTTGATCCGATCGACCCCCCGCGCAGTCCCCACGTCCTCACCCTCGCCCCGGGTTTCATGCCGTGTTGCTCGCCTGCCGGTCCAGGTCGCCGCTTCTCCCCGCATCCGCTCGATTTGCCGCAGCCGCGATGAACTCGCTCACGCAGAGGACCTCGGGCCTCGTCCAGCGGCGCACCGAGGCCATCCGCAGCGCCGCCGACAAGGAGAGGGAGTCCGGCGGGGAGGAGGAGGAGGCGCGCCGCGGGGAGGAGGAAGAAGACGACAAGGGGGACTCGAAGGAGACCAGGCTCACACTGATGGAGGAGGTGCTGCTGCTGGGCCTCAAGGACCGAGAGGTGCGGGCTCGCTGGTCAATCTGTAATCTTGTAACTTAATCAACACAGTGTCGCTCCGCTTAGCGTCTCGCTGATCGATCTAATCCCGGCGGTGGCTAACTGTTCCCGGGTTTGTTTGGTGGAGAAAGGGGGAAGTTTGCTGGTGTAAAAATGTAACATGAAGCTAGTTAGCCAATGTTTGCGAGGCAGCGTGTCACTAACTCACATTGTCAACATTTACTAACGCGTGGCTGCTTATGTGTGCAGCCGAGTCAAGAGGTGAAACGACCGGTGCACCAGCTCCGGGGTAGTTTTCCCGAAGACCTGACTCCTGGTCGACAACTCACACACCGGCCTGCTAACACGTCACCTAAAGTAAACAAGTTCCGCACCTTCGCTCACCTTGTGCGTCTCCTCCTCCTCCTCCTCTCCGCAGGGCTACACGTCTTTCTGGAACGACTGTATTTCTTCCGGACTTCGCGGGTGCATGCTGGTGGAGCTGGCTCTCAGAGGGAGGCTACAGCTGGAGGCCTGCGGCGTGAGGAGGAGAAGCCTGCTGTCCAGGAAGGTGAGGCACCGCGCTGGTGTGGTGAGGTAAACAGTCAGCGCGTCTGGTGGAGGTAAAGCAACCAGGGCCGAGGCCAGAGGGGACTGAGGTGGGCTGGGTGGAGCAGGACAGACGTGGCGAGCTGGAGGGAACTTCTCCTCCGTCAGAGTCCCCAGCTGCTGGAGTAGTTTACCTGATTTATTCCAGAGGAAAAGATCATAATCATAGAATATTCAGTCAGAATATTCTGAGATAAAAGTCGTAACTTTACGAGAAACAATGTCACAAAATGTGTAATATTATGATAAAGTTTTCAAGAATAAAGTCATAGCATTTTGGGGAAAAGTCACAATATTACATGAGTAAATTAGTTAAATTATCAAAAGAAGGACTCAGTTTACAAGAATCAAGTCTTAATGTTTCAAGACAGTTGTAACAATAACTTTGTAATATCGTGAAAGAAAGTAGTACATTTACGAGGAAAAAGTCGTCATATTTCCGAAGTAGATTTGTTATATTACAAAAAGATGTAATAATATTATAAGAGTAAAGTCGTAATTTTTCAATAAAGTGGTTGTAACAATAAAGTTGCAATATTGTGGGAAGAAAAGTTGAAATTAGAAGAAAAAAGTTTTACAGGAACAATTTTTTTTTTTACCAGAATAAATTCACAAGATTATAAAAGACATAATAAGTTTACAAGAGCAAAGTCAAACTGACACAGCCACGGTGGTGTTGCTGCTACATTAAATATTGATGTAGTAATTGTACTGCTACAGGTGTTGAGAAGAAAACTATGCAGGTTGTATATCAGTGTAGCCTGGCTTGCTTTTGAACTCGTTAACAATAGGACTTATTTCTCCTGTAGAGACCGGTTGTCTGCACATTGCTAAGCAATCCAACCCCTTGCTAAACCTGTAGCTGAAAAGCGTACTGATACATACCAGATCATTTGTAGAGATTCCTGCTCATGCAGGATTTAGTCTAGGTGTGTGTTTGCTTAATAAGAGGCGTTGTCAGCCATCGTATTTCAAATATGTTTTACAAATGTTTGCCAAGGTGATCTGCAAGTCAGACGCTCCGACGGGAGACGTGTTGCTGGACGAGGCCTTGAAGCACGTAAAAGAAACCCAGCCTCCAGAGACGGTCCAGAGCTGGATAGAGCTATTGAGTGGTGAGATAAAAACGCTGCCCACTGAGTCACTTGTTGAGCATGTGACCTTATTTCATTTTCATGTTCACACTTCTTACATTTCTAGGTGCACTGTTTGCCCAAGTAGTTGACAGGTGTAAAATCAAGCAGCAGCATCAATTACACAGTTTTTAAAGGAACAGTGTCAAATATTTGCAGGTTCCAGCTTCTTACATATGATCATTTCTTGCTTTCTTTGTCCTACATGACAATACACTGAATGTATCTCGTTAGTTTTTTTTTATCTCAGAAGGACAAAACAAGAAACTTGAAAATGTCACCTTTATACATGTAGACTTTATCAGTGTAATTTAATTTTTTTTAAACTTTTCATTGATAAGATCAATCACAGTTTATTCGAACCATCAACACCACTCATCCAAAATGTAAAGTAATTAATTTGGAATCAGCAGAATAAACATCTTTTAAGTTACTTAACATGACTTCACACTTTTCTCCACCAAGAGACGACTCAAAACTTTGAAGTGACTAAACAACGCTGACATACACAGAAATGTTTTAAAACAGATGTGCTGTTTCCTTTCAGGAGAGACCTGGAATCCCCTGAAGCTGCACTACCAGCTGAGAAATGTTAGAGAGCGTCTGGCTAAGAACTTGGTTGAGAAAGGCGTCCTCACCACCGAGAAACAGAACTTCCTGCTCTTCGACATGACTACACATCCACTCACCAACAGCTCCATTAAACAGGTAAAGTGCCTCTTTGTTGTGCATTTAGGTCAATACAGCTTTTTCAAGTAATGGAGGAAAATCAGTTTGAATCAGTGTTGGGGGTTTTTCACTGATAAGAAAAAACTTTATGATTGTTTGCGAGCATGGTTATTCAGCTTTTATGAGGTTGACAATTAGTCTCAGCCTAAACGTCAGCAGCTTTGAACTGAACTTGCGAGATAAAAGTCCAACTGAAATTAAAGTGCATGTTTTTACTGCTATAGCATACACGTCTGCTCTGCAAATTACTTTTGGTTTTTACGATTAGCACCATATATGTTTCTATTGACCAATCAGAAACCAAGCAATTCTCACGAGCTATCACTTCAATGTTGGTTTAAAACTGATTGTGTCTTTTCTAACCTACAAACATTAACACACGTCGGTTCCTGAACCTCAGCATGCGACCAAACAAACACTCTGAAGCAAAAACTGCTGTTTTTCTCACTGCTGTTTGTTTACACTAATGTCTGGTCTGAGAAATAGTTTTTCAACACACAGAGAGCAGCATAGAGAAGCCAAATTGAATTTTGTAGGTGGGGAAGGGTGAACCACACAGGACGGGAAATGTGTCAGGGAAAAGTTGTTGCTGGGGGCTGGGATTGTCAGTGATGAATGCTGTCATAAAAATATATTAGAACCCAAAGCACATACTGTTTTCCCTCACTTATTTACAATGATTTTGCCACTGTTAAAATGATATCTCATATTTGAAAATGTAAGTATGAAATTAACTGACATGCTGTTGTTTACCACAGTGGCCGTTCTTTATGCTAAGTAAAGCTAGCCATCTGCAGGCTGCTGTTCCATATTGAAAACAGTTATTAGAGCAGTATTGTTTTTTCATCTCAATTCTGGCAATAAATTAAATACTTGTATAATACATGTAACTACTGCTTTAATATTGCTTAATTACTATTTCCTTCACATAGTTAAAGGTACAGTGTGTAGAATTTAGCGATATTTAGTGTTGAAGTTGCATTTTGCAGCTGAACTCACCTCACCCTCTCCTTCCAAACATGAAAAAGAACCTGTGGTAGCCTTTAATTGTCATAAAAACTCAAAAGGTGTTTAGTTTGTCCACTCTGGACTAATGTAAAAAACATGGCGGCCTCCATAGAGAGGACTCCCTCCATGTAAATATAAAGTATTTAAATATAAATTGCCTTTTCTAGGGTAAAAGAATTATTTTATATTAAATTTCTGCCAATAGTTCCCTTTCACCTAAATCTTACACACTGGACTTTTAAGGTATTTAAAGCTTAAACTTGATGCATGTAAAACACATATTCCTGTTGTTCCCTGCAGCGCCTTGTCAAGAAGGTCCAGGAGTCTGTTTTGGAGAAGTGGGTCAACGACCCCAACCGCATGGACAAGCGGATCCTGGCTTTGATCCTTCTGGCGCACTCGTCAGATGTTCTGGAGAATGCCTTCGCCCCGCTCCAAGATGACCAGTACGACCTGGGCATGAAAAGAGTCCACACTCTGCTTGAGCTGGAGCCGGAGAAAGAGAGCGCAAAGCCCAATGCCAACGAACTCATGTGGGCTGTCGTGGCTGCGTTTACTAAATGAAAACACCTGACTGGTTGGACTGGAAGATCTGGCTGTGGTCTGTGTTATTTAATTGGTTGAAGGACTTCACTTAAATCAGACAGACTTCACTTTAATGAGACAATCTGTCGGGGAGCCTGTTTGTACTGTACATCTATTCCGGAGGACATTTGGGGGGCGGGGGGAGGGGCTAGTGAATATTAACCCAGTGCAATCTGATTGGTGGTGGGCCTCACCAAGTCACATTTGGTTGGCTGGAAAAGTCTCTAAATTAAAAGTGACTGGCTGCTTTTTCACAGTGAGGAAAGTGATCTGTCCCTACGAGGCTGGGTTTACTTGGAAACACTGACTCTACGAACAGTCGGGCTTCTGTTAATGTTAGACGGCATCAAAGAACAAAGCAGATGGCAGAAGTAGTCATGGTGAATATGAAGATTATGACTGAGGCCAATTTTCCCTTCCACACAAAGGAAACATCATCTCTCCATTGCAAGACCTGACCAGAATCAAACCCTGGTCTCCACACTCTTCCCCATGCTTCTTTATGCAAGGATAATGGATAGCAAGCTATTGGCGCTCTTTGCACTCACGCAGGTCTCCTGCTTCCACCTACTCATTCCCACTTGTGTTGGGAGAGCATGCTTCGGGTTACTGTTCGCAAATTACCTGAACGCTTGACTGACTCCCTTCCATCTCCTTTCTTCCTCATTGCATTGTGGGGAGGAGAGTGAGGACTGATATAAACGCAAGATCAGTTCTCGCATCATCAAGGATGAGCTGGGTAATTTGGTGCTCATCGACTGACCTGAATGAAGAATTAAACCTTGAGTCAAAGAATATCTTTTATCATATTAGGTCGCTTCTCTTTAGCAAGGGTCCATGCCATTTTGTGTTCATACAAGACGCGTCTTCCATTTTTATTTATGTTGACTAGTCTGTCAGTTATCAACTCTTTTGCACAGTCAATAGCCCTGTAGGTTGGATAGTATTTATAGGGATTATTCTTGAGTTGAGTAACCCACTTGTGAAGATGGGATTGTGAGATATTAACCTTAGCATCCATGGTAAAGAAAAAAGAGATCTCATTACAGTTATTGATCTCTATTGATGATGAATACTCTAAAATCATTCCTCTGGACTATTTTTAAGTGTGACTTGCTCTGTGAAGACGTGGGGGAAAAGCAGCTATTCAGTCTGTTCAGGTTTGGATCTTTGTGGAAATTCCACATTAGATTTACAATCTGATGGTTAGCAGGGCTGGGAGTTCTTAGCCAAATGTGCTAGTTTCAGTTTAGAAAAAACGTTTAAAGGGTTAATTCACCCAAATTATATATAAAAATCTATATATATTTTCTTAGGTAACACTAGTGGTATCAAGCCTTGCAGATAATTTCTGTGATATATTTAGTTTTGACACACTCGCCTCTTAGATATCTGCTCCTATTCTAATGCAATGAGGGTGAAATGAATTTCTAGATCAGCAGTAAATAGGATCCAAATGCAACATGTCATGCAGGAGTTTCCCTGTGACTATTCCACAGACTTAACGGAATGATTTTCTAAAGAAAGATAAAGAGATTGCCCCTATGAGAACGATGAACAGTATGTCCTGTGGTTTATACCATCAGATAACAACAGAGGAACGTGAGGACAATGCATTTTGTAATCTGGGTGAACCCAGTCTTTAAGTTTCTCTCTTGCAATGTAATTGTATTTCTCAGTTTGTATGTCACATTATAATTTCCACCTATTGTGTGTTGTATTGATTTATACCTGCAGTTGACGGGGCCCAGATGAATCCTAGTTTAATACTGAACAACATGCAGTCCTAACGTGCTTTAGTGCAGGTCTGGGAAAACTCCTGTTATCATATAAAGTCACAATTGTAAACATCAATCTGGTTTGATTGGTGTGATACATGTATGAAGCTATATCATCTATTGTGACATGGCATATTGCTGTCAGGTTGTTTTTTTTATACTACAAAACATCTGTAGGTATGAAGAACTCTTGAGATCTGTTTACTGCAAAGAGACCATGCATGCTATTGGTGGAGGGCTGGGGTACTTGTGGATGTAGCTACAGAAAAAGGCTTGTATATGTCATTTTATGTGTACGATCTAATGGAATTCAATGAAAGGGATCTTCTCTCCTATCCTCTATAGTTCTGTATGCTTTTGTATTACCACACAAAATAAAGTAAGGATCCTTTAAGTGCCTGAATTTAGCAATGTTCTGCTCTTGTCTTCTTTTATATTACTTCATTAGATGATAATTTAACTGAAAGAAAAACAATCTCCAAATATTCGGAGGCATTATAATTAACACATACAAATATTTTGAGGTTACAGGTTCTTAATTGAGAGAATATCCTTTTAACATAACAAAAAAAATCTTAGATTCTTTGATGAACAAAACAGAATTTTTCGAATCCTCAAGATGAATTGAATAATTATAGCAGTAAAATAGCATGACAGTGTATTCGAATCCCTCGAATAGGATGAGTGGAAAACAGGACGAGGTGGCCGAGTGGTTAAGGCGATGGACTGCTAATCCATTGTGCTCTGCACGCGTGGGTTCGAATCCCATCCTCGTCGGGGTTAATCTTTGTTTGTTTACAGTATTTCCACGATGACATCATGAGGGTGTGTTTGTTTAATTGTCCCACAGTGGAACTAACATCTGATATGTGACCCTATTGTGAAAAATCCACCTACAAGCACCTGTACAGATGTAAAATATGTGTTTATATAGAAAATGTTAGCTATATAGTATATAATATATAATTATTATATGCTCCTCAACAAATTGTGAGAATCACACATCAGATTTTGATGAATTATTCAAGTTGAAAATCTTTACTGACGTACATTGTATAATTTGTTAAGAGCAAAATGATGTAACAATGGTCAATGGAAACCAAACTCATTAATCCATTGAGGGCTTGATTCAAAACCACCCTGAAAATCTAAGTTCAAATTTAAATCACAGGCTGAATCTCATGGAGTCAAGACAGTTTAGTTGGAAACATGCACACCTGCTGGAGGGCTCTGGTACTGCTGCTCCTGTATCTCCACACACAAAAGAGCCGATATCTTATTTATATGTCCTGACGATATCGGTCCTGCTGCTGGGTTGATGCCCCTCTACGGCCCTGTCCAGCTCTCCTTGGGTAACGGCCGGCCTCCTGGTATTTCCTCCATGCTCTTGAGACCGTGCTGGGAGACACAGCAAACCGTCTTGCTTCTGCACATTTTGATGTCCCATCCTAGAGAAGCTGGATTACCTGTGCAACCTGATTTGGCTGCAGGTACGGCCTCATGCTACCAGTAGTGATAAGGACACTAGAAGAACACAAACCTGGAGAAGAATCAGTCAGGAAGGATGAGGAGAGAGCAGCTATCTGTGTCCACCACATGTAAAACCGTTCCCTTTGTGGGGATTGTCCTGTTTTTGCTTCTCCACTACACCTGTTGTCACTTTCATTTGCACCAAAGCAGGTGAAACTGATTCACAATCACTTGTGCTTCCTAAATGGACAGATAGATATCCCTGAAGTCTAACTGACTTGGTTAGAGAGACGTGCATGTGTGTGAGGCTGAGAGTGTGAGATTCTCAGATGGACAAAACAGACAGGATGTTTTAGAATCCTGATGAATAAAATAATTGGCCTAATAAGTTAAACTTAAAAAAGTAGCATTATACAATCAACAATACTTTAAATGGAAGATTTCCATGTATGTCAGACAAAACATTATCTGTCAATATTTTAATGTCCATCATGCAGTGTTTTCGAATTTCTTAAATAGGACTAATGGAAAATAGGACGAGGTGGCCGAGTGGTTAAGGCGATGGACTGCTAATCCATTGTGCTCTGCACGCGTGGGTTCGAATCCCATCCTCGTCGGGGTTAATCTTTGTTTGTTTACAGTATCTCCGTCTCAATCTCCATTTGTTTGTCTGATTGTTCCACAGTGGAATTAACATCTGAAACGTGCAGCTGCTTCAGTTAGTTCATTCTGGAAACTCAGCCACATTTACAAGCACCTGTGACTTGTAAGACAAACAGTGGAAACAAAGCTGGACTTAAAACCAAATGGACAGATTTATGTCCCTGAAGTTTAAAGGACTTAGTGTTATCCATCCCCTTAGTTTAACTGACTTTGTGCTGTACTGAAACGATTTAATGTTCACTACACACACATATATATATGTGTGTGTGTGAGTGTGAGTGTATTTGCATAGCTCTATCTATTGTTGAAGGCCAATTGTGGTTTAATACCATCATTGTTGTCTGGCCCTCACAAACGCAATTGGCAGATGGAGGGTTAGGACCTGGTTAGGGTAAGTATTACGTATTATGTCAATAAGTGTCCTCACTAGATAGAGAGGTGTGTGTGTGTGTGTGTGTGTGTGTGTGTGTGTTTGTGTGTGTATGTGTGTGTGTTTATAGATATACATACACACACATTCTTGATATTCTATCGTGGTGAGGACACTAATTGGCATTATACATTCCCTAGCCCCTTACCCTAACTGTAACCACCAAAAATAAAAGCCTAACCTAAACCTTAATTCTAACCCTAAAATCAAGGGCAATATGTGGAATCTAGTGACATCTAGTGGTGACTTTGCATGTTGCAGCTGAATACCCCTCACCTCACCCTCCCCTTCCAAACATAAAAGAGAACCTGTGGTAGACTTCAGTTGTCATTAAAACTATTGAAAAAAAACGGAGAGAGGACCTGCTCCCAATGTAAATATAAAGTATTTATATATGTCGGGTTCATTCTCGGGTAATAAAAACAACAATTCATACAATTTAAATGAAACACACTCTTAAAAACATCAGTAAGATTATTTTATGAAACAGCCCTATGAAAATTACCTAATTTTTCCCAAAATATCTGTAAGGTCCAGGTTCATAATGGTCCTCACCAATATATCTGTACAGGCACACTGAGCTACCTGGTCGCTGGCTCCAGCTTAATATTTACCGTACAGACAGAAGAGTGGTATCAGCTTTCTAACTCTCTGCAAGAAAATGTGATTACAATTATTTTCATTAACTGGCCTGAAGCTGTTAACAACCACAGCCACACATGACACAAGGGACAGGACTGATCTATATATATTTATTGTTGTGAAACACCTTCCATGGTAAAAACATGAGGAAGATTTTTGAAGGCAATAGGCTACTGGAGTCACAGTAAACATAATGTGACAGCCTTAGAGAACATGACATGCATGACTTTCCACATATACAGTCAAATGTACAGAGGACATGTGTCAATCTTCAATGGTTAACTTCATCCAGCTGTTCCTTCCTGGTCCAAGTTGAATGTGTGAGTGTCCGTGGATCAGCAGCATCCCGCAAAGCTGAGCTAGAGTCCATTGACGGATCACGTCCAGCGACTCCATTCGGATTGTTTCCGCAAGCTTATGTACATCCCACGTGAGAGCCACCATTTTGCCACCTGCGGTGAGTCTGGAATCAAGACTCTTTTTTTTTTAAATTTCCGGATACCTATGACTTGAGTAATTCTCAATTCATGTTGACGTCCATCATCTCCGTGTCTCATTTGATCTCAGTCACAGTCTTGTAGTTCCTGATCAGGATTTTCAGCAGCCTGTATCTCCAGTAAAGCTCATCTCCGACTTGGCGAAGCTCGAGAGCACAGTAAGCAACAATAGCGCTGGGATCTGTGGGTAGAGGACACAATGAATGATTCCATGAATCAATGATCAAACGATAAATGAAGCTTGATTAACGAAAGTTAAAGTTCTTTGATACTCACCTTGGTCAGCCATTGCCATAATGCGTCTGTCTGCGAGGGAGAAGAGAAGAAGTGTACTTTAAAGTCTCAGTCTTTCTCTTCCTGTTTGCGCTTAGAAAGCTCTGTGGTTGTTGCTCGACAAGAAGGAACAGGTTTGAACTATTGATAGCAGGCAGGCTTAAATACTGGTGGTGACGCAGGTTTACAACAGAGGAATCCCCTGCAGTCACTGCCAAGTTCCTCCCAGTCCTAGCTACGCTGCTCTCTTTACTATATTGTTTTCGGAAACCTTTAATCAAAAGCATTACATGAATTATTTTGCCTTTTGTTCACTTTGTACTTGTACTTGTCTTCTTTAATTTTGATCAACATAGACACGATCATGTGGGCAGATCACGTAAGAATTAAAGGTCTTCACAGGTTAAGACACTGAATTAGGAATTTAGGATACAAAAAACCGAGTTTAAGTGATCTGACTTAATGGAAAGTGTCAATAACAACGAAACCAACTGTGATGTGACACGTGGAACAAGGAACTAACACACAGAAATGAGGTGTTGCTTTTTGCTGAGCAGTTTTCCGAGGCTCAGCTACAGTTCTCAGCAGCACTAGTTACTGATTGTTTGACCTGATGGGGAGATAGTGACGGAAAGATATTCAGACACGTGGGTTGAATTTACAGCCATAATTTCATAAAGAGGACAGTGTTATACAAGTTTTAAAAATGACCCTCACTGACTATTTATTCAACACAAAGAGACATTTCATTCATGTGACACCTCCTGTGATGTAAAGTACACACTCCAAGGCAGTGACTTAAAAGGGGCTGTAATGTACAAATATTATACTGAATGTGTGTGCGTGCCTCTGGGGAGGAATCACACATGACGTCTCAGCAACATGGACAGTAAAGGCATGGTGGACATGTTAAAGCTTGTCCCACAGCTGTCTGCCTCTCTCTGAACAAGGAACAAGGAACTAACTTGCTCATGTGATCTGAAACCACCAGCGTAACATTACATCAGTCTGAGGAAGAGAACACTGTAGTTTTAACTAATATATATATATATGTATATTTTTAAATCGGTCTAAAGATTTTTATGATTTGATCATTCATTAGAAACATAACAAGTTGACATCCGAATCTTAAACTATTTTCAAAACTGAAACCATCTGAGGAACCCAGACAGGATATCTCACTGTGGCGTAACTGCTAAACACATCACAAACATGTGATGTAACAAAACACCGTCACTTACAGTAAGTCATGTGCCCTAAAACACCTCAGGCTTAGACATAGACACTGTTTTGTATTTCATCAACCTAATGTAATATATTTAATTCATGACATCTAAGTATGTAATGTGATAAGTAACTGTATAGTAGAGGAATAAAATGAAATGTGGAGAAGTAAGAATAAAACATCAAATAGTAATAAGTAAAGTTCAAGTCACTCTTCATATATAACTTACGTAAATGCTGTCTTTTTTGAGCACAGTTATGTTCCTGTTTACTGTAAAAGGAACGTCTATACAGAGAGAGAAAGAGAGAGAGAGAGAGAGAGAGAGAGAGAGAAAGGGAAAGCGAAAGAGAGAGACGCAGAGAGAGAGAGAGAGAGAGAGGGAAAGAGAAAGAGAGAGACACAGAGAGAGAGAGTGTGTAAATAAACCATGAATATTCTTGTCAGTGCGACCGTACCTACATTATTAATGTTTATTTATTAGCCATGTAATAGTTTGAACAATACGTCAGCAAAGTTTCTGTTGTTGTTGTTGTGTGGAAAATATCTTCCTCAAAATGTGTCTGACGTGGAACAGGAAACCACAAAGTGTGTGTGTGTGTCTACGGGAGGGTTCTTAAATATTGATACAGTGCAGGTTTCTGACATTGATGACGTGGCAGAGCAGAGTTAGTCAGATCCAATCTCTGTGATCAAATCAAGATTAAACTGACGGCAGTGATTTCATTAATCCATTCATTTAATCCAGATTTAATTCACCAAATGTTTGAGCTCCTGATTTAAATGGGCAGAAAACTTTATTGCCAAAGGTAAAGTAAAACCATACCCAGGTTTATGACTGAGCTCATTTAGATTCAAGAGCAGGGAAAGGTAAATACTTTTACTCTAAAACTGCACTTATTCACAAATTTAAGGTATTTGTACTTCACCTAAATAATGCTCAGGAACCAAGCTACTTTGATGGAAATATTCTTTTTACTCTACTACTAACATTATAATTTCACACTCTAAGATATGATCTCATTATAAACTGACCAGTATATGTAATAATAGCATCAGCAAGAATTATACAGTAATATACAATAATACTGTACTTGTACTACACTTGTACTCAAAATCATTTTTTAAAATATTTTTGCTTTGTGTTAGATTTCTTTTATCTGCTTTTGTTTTTTTTCCTATTTTTGTTTTCTTTCTCTCATTTCTGATTATATCTGTCTGAATACATGTGACTGTCTGAATTCATGTGACTGTGTGGGAAACCTTTACAATGTGCGTTCCTTCATCATCCACCAGAGGGGAGCACAGTCAAACTGTTTTAAAAAAGTTTTTAAACGTTTTTAAACAATCAAACAATGTTTAAAACATTTCTAACAGTAACAAGCTAACTCTTAGCAAATGAGCTAAATTGATTGTGGTACTAAAATTATTAACTGCAAGGACCAGCTTGGATCTAAACACACACAATGGCTGTTCAGCATTAAACTATTACTTTATTTTAAATAAATATAAATAAAATGTCAGAAATTAGTGACAAATGCCCATAAAGTTAAAAAAAAAAAAAAAACAAGAATAAAAAGATATTATAGAAATGATTCAGAATATTTACAATCACAGATGTTTTTCAAAATGAGACACTGGTAGCAGTGGGTTTTTTTTACTGCATAAAAACTCAAAATTGCTGCGAATTTATTTTTAACCCAATCCTCCCATTAATTTATGTCTTCCTTTGTTTTCTCTTTATTACAACTTCTTTTGATTGCTTTTATTTGTATTCATATTATTTTTTATGTTTCTAATGAATCCTCCTATTATTGTATATCTTGTCCTTTGTCTTTATTACAACTTCTTTAATTGTTTTTATTCTGTTTAATTTATATATATATATATATATATATATATATATATATATATATATATATTTTAACCCAATCCTATTATTTATGTCTTACTTTTAAATCCCATGGTTTAGTGGCCGCTGCCTCTGTGGAATGAAATGTCCCGTATAAATAAAAATGGACTATTAACACATTCAATCTTCCATACATGGCTGTAAACAAGGTGCACGTGCAGGAGTGATTGTGGTCACCATCAGTGCGCATGCGTGGGTTTGACCTGCGGCAAAGAAGAAGAAAGTCGCTTTGAGTCAGAGCTGCAGAAACCACAGGACTGCTTCGTTTATCCGCCATGAAAAACCTGCACTTCAAAGATTTCTTCTGGGTGAGTTATATTTAATCCTGTGCTTTGAGTTGATTTGTTAATCATCATGTTTAATGATAACTTTTCAGTTTATCATTAAATTTCACGGAGGAAAAAATGTGTTCAGATCCATTATTGAAGTAGAAGTACCTTTTTCAAATTGTAAGAATACTCAGGCACAAGTAAAGTACTGCATTTTTACAACTGCATTTACAGTTGAACAAATGTAATTGTATTTAAAGTGTGTAAAGAAAAAAAGCAACATTACTTTTACATATTAGATGTCAGCCATTATATATGTATATGAATTAATGTGAAAGTAGCATATTACTGGTTTAGTTTGTTAGAATGGAGCAAACTTTATCTTTTACATGTGTTAAGGTACCTCAATCTGTAACATTGCATAGTATGTCCTGTATGTAAAATCATAATTTGCAAAGTGACTAGCTGCAAGATGGATGTAGTAGAGTAAAAAGTACAATATCTTCTTAAGTGCTGCACTTAATAAGTAACATAAATAAAGATACTCAAGTAAATAACCAGAACCAGACAGAAAGTCAATAACCTACAGATTTTGAAATTCACATGGTTTGGATGATTGTAGGCTGTTAGTCGGAGTTTATACCTTAATTATGGAGACGTGCAGTTCAAAACATCAATTTACACTCACTATGAAAGATCCTAATGTCTAAGCGTTTATGTCTGTCTAAGCGTTTATGTCTGTCTGTGCGTCGTGTGAAGTTAGACCAAAGCTGAGTCCGCCAGTCTAACAACTGGGTTTCAATCAGGAAACAGTGTTCGAAGCAGTTGTGTAGCAAGGATCTGCACAAACTGTCTGTTTACTATATGTGTGTAAGGCACTGTTCGTAAGTAAAGTGGTTATAGAGTATTCATCTAAACAAGTATCTGTTTTTATAACAAGTTGAACAGACTATTGGTCTTTATCTTATTGACAGAACTCGGACCTGACCTGCACTGGAGGATATGATGTCATCATTCAGTATCTCAATGATGGCAAGAGAACGTGCAAGGAGGTGGAGGACTTCCTGAAGGCCAGGTAACGATCTCTGTATGAAAAGATGTCAAAATCTGTGGATGCTTATTCTTCAACTACTGATTAAAGGTGGTAGTGAGGGTACGAGCTGTATAGTTGTCATACGTTGAATTATGCCGCAGTACAGATGGTCACAAGTTTGAAGTCAAGGCTGCAGATGTGAACATAATGAGTCTAATTGAAGGACTGGTTGTAAACTTCATGGTGACATTAACAGCAGGAATAACAGATTGATTAGAGAAGTTGAATCTGAATCGAGTTTATTACAAAGCACATTGTGGAACGTTTGAGTGGTCAACATTTTTTTGCTTATATTTTCTAAAAGGTTTCAGTGGTGCAGTCTCCTGACAACCACAAGAAGCACTAATGTGAATTCTGTTCTATTAGATTCCACATGAAAATTGATTGCCAAAGCTTCAAAAGCTATATTTTTACATGCACCTCAGTAAAGTAAAAATCTAATATGATTTGTGCCTAACATTGTACTTAAAATTTAATTTAATTGTAATAGAAATTGAAGATACACGACTGCACCATGGTAGACAATATGAATGAAAAGAGTTTCTAACCTACAGTGCTGTTGCTCCGAGCCTTTCATAACAAATAGTACACTATGAAGCATCATTAAGATATGATCTCATAGTGGAGTTTGACATTTGTATCATTATTCTATCCTCTCTCCTTCATACACAAACTGTATAACTGTATAAACTGTATAGATATAAAACGTCCCTGAGGAGCTTTGAACATGCAGACGCAGGAATTTTGGGTCTTTAAGTGTAAACTCGGTCAAAGCAGTTATTTCCTGTTTGTCTTTTCCCATAATGCCTCTACCAGGAAGCAGGTTGTTTTTGTGTAATTGTTTAATTGCATTTAAATCTCTCTGAGAAATGATGAAAGCTCATTGTCATTCAGTCTTACATTAGGACTGTGTGTGTGTGTGTGTGTGTGTGTGTGTGTTTTATGGCAGCACACACTAGTCATAGCATCATGTCAACATCATTGAGCTCCTGTCTTTTAACTTATCAGTTAACAAACACATTTATAATGTTTCTTTCTAAAAGTATCCACTGGTGAATGACCAGTGTGCCCATATGCAAACTAGTAGTAAAATATTACATATCACATATCAGTGCAGTTTTTCATGTAAATTCATTTGCAGTTTATCAGTTGTAAGTTTGTATATGATCTGTGTGTATTGTATTTGCTTGCACACCACACTCACTGCTGAATTCATTTTCCAGGGCTTCAATTGAAGAGAAATACGCCAAAGATCTCCTTGGTTTGTCCAAGAAGGTTTGTGGACACAATGAGATGAAGTAAGGATCCTCCATGTTCAGATGCTGTTAATATGGGTTGGAACCCTACTGCCTTTTGTAGAGTGAGACAAGGAAATCTTTGCCTGCAGAACTGACTTGCTCCCTTTAAATTTGTTTGCAGCGATGCAATAGAACAGATTAAAGTAAAGTTAGAGTCTGGTCACCACATGAAGAATACATTTCACTCCTGTTAAAATGTGGAAATAAAGACTGCATCAGTTTGCAGATTGCACTGAATATATCTTTTAGCCGGTCAGCCGTTTTTTTTTTATCACTCTAGTTCCCTTTCTCTAAGTGGTCACATGATCTTTGTGGCTTTGTTTCTGTTAAAAAGAATTCAAATAGGAAGTGAAATGAAGACTTGTGGGGGAGGGTGGGACAACCAAAGACAATTTATTATATTATTACATTTGTATTTATTTAGTTGATCAAACAATAGTCATCTATTAGTCTTCTGTGTTTTGTCTGTTGGGTTTTTTTGTTGCACATTCTGTGATTTTTGTGTGAATTAAACTTCTAAATTGTTTCTGTAAATGAGTTTGGAGACTTAAATATTTATAAACTACATGAGAGAAAAGACAGAAGTTACTGTGTTTCCTCAATAAAAACCGGTAGTCAATCAAAAGCCAGGTGTCAGATAATGTCCTGGGGGTAACAAACACATTTTTCTTCATGCATGGTTTAGTGAGTATTAAAAGGTCAGAGATTGTTTTACATATAAAATCCCTGGATAATTTATATTCCTTTTGCTCTCATAGCACATTGAAAAGATCGCTGGATGTGTTCAAATTACGTAAGTGCTTAACATTTTTGAGTCCTTAATTCAGCCACTATTATTTACTCATAGAGTTTGTTTTAGTTAATTTGTCTTCCCTGCAGAGACTGAACATGTGAGTCTATCACACCTACAACTGGCACAGAGCATGAAGGAGGAGGCCAAGAAACTGGAGGAATTCAGAGAAAAGCAAAAAGAAGTGAGGAAAAAGGTTGGTGAGTTTATTATCGCCTCTAACGATGTTATGTTTTTATTGCGGTTTGTCTGCTTTTGTATATTAAGATAATGCAAAACCTTTTTTTTTAATTTCGTGTACAGATTTTATTTTTCATTTTGTTTAACATTGTGAGATTTTCAACATTTTTGTGAAATGGATTTTGGTGCTGATCTAGATTTTGTGAATCAAAATAAATATTATTTGGTGACTTGATCTTTATTCAGTTACTAAACCACAACAAATATTCCTTTAAACTTTAAAGTCTGCAAAACATTTCTGTTTACAACATGGTGATAAAGTGCCTGATGAGTTGGGGACTAAATTCTACCTTGTGATTTCAGACTGAACAACAGATCGATGCTTTGCACAAACAGAAGTCTTCACAGTTCAAGAAGACAATGGATGTAAGTAATAATGCAAAGGTCACACAGAGTTTAATAATATAAATTCAATGTGAAATAAATTAGCACAAGGGCACTTTTTGATCTGTGATGTTGATAAGATCAGCTTATCAATCATGGAGACCACATATTGATTGACATGCCAAACCCAAGTCAAATCATCCTGTTATCTATATTTGAATAGAACCAAGCTTGGTTGTGTAATGCAAGAGAAAACCAGAAGACTTTTATAAACAGTGACACTGGACACCAGTAGATTTGTGCCTGTGTCAGACGAGTTTCAGTTGTGGTGAGACCACAGTGACAATGAGGCGCAGGCTTATCCCTCATCTCTGTTCTTCCTCTTTGGTGGAGGAAGTGGAGTCGAGCGGTCTGGGAAGTGAACTAAAGGACATCGTTTGACACCATGACAAAAACAGTCAAAAGAAGAAATACATGTGGGGCTCTATTCAAATGAGAATAAAATGTATCTGTGACAGGAAGATAGAGGCTGTGCAGCAGCAGAGAATTAACATTTCATGATGATGATGCATTAAAACATTCCCACACTAACTGAGGTGTTGTCCTCAGTCAAAGAAGACGTATGAGCAGAAGTGCCGAGATAAAGAAGAAGCTGATCAGAATGTGAATCGAAACACCAACACTAACAACACTAAGCACATGGAGAAGGTACAGTATTAAAATATGTTCTGAAGAAGCATGAAATACTTACGGTCAAATTAAATCAGTGTGTTAAGAACTAGCTGAAATAACACAAACCATCTTTGACAAAAATATATTAGACATGAATGTTGACTTTTTCTTTTTAGATGCTTTGGCTTCATTTTTAGTGAGCTGTCATGTCATCCATCTAATAATACAGTCCATGATGAGAGCCTATGAGCAGTGTTTTCTGTTTTTGTTGGTTGTGATGTGTTGGACTTTGAACTGATGAAGACTTAGTGCTCACGTGTTCTTCATCCTTCAGCTCTACTCAAAAGCGCAGCAAGCAAAGCAGAACTCAGAGGAAGCAGGTAAGTTTAAAAAAAACTGCTTCATAATGGGCAGGGTGCATTTTGGGATGGGTGGACTGGACTTTATCCAAACTGGCTCACTGCTCGACAGTTTGGCCTCAGTCGCCTTTGGCAGCGAGCGCTCGTACTGGTTGAGGTATCAGTGTAAGGACACAGACATTCATGTTCCCTAAAGGATGAATCCTACTTATTTTGGTGATCCCTTAAGTTTTTCCTCCTCTTTGTTTAGTGCCATCTTCAGGCCCATACATTGATAGTGATGAGTGAGGGTCTCTCTTAGATTCTAACACACAAAACCAGTCTGATTTGGATATTTAATAAGAGTAATAATAATCAGTTTGGGTATTTATATCATATTTATACTAGTAATACTGATGTGTGTGTTTGATTGACAGACAGGTTATACCAGCAGAATGTGACCACAATGGGGAAGGTCAGGGACGAATGGCTGAAGGAACATGTGAAGGCCTGTGAGGTAAGACTGTGGAAGATTCAAGTTTATTCAAGTGTTAAACATAACCTGCATCATAGAAGCTGAAACTTTTCCATGACAGATGTTTGAAAAACAATCTATGGAGCGAATCAACTTTCTGAGAAACACGGTGTGGACTCATCTAAACCAGCTCTCCCAGCTGTGTGTGACCAGTGACGAGGTAAAGCTGCCATTATCAATAAGTACATTGAGCAGTGGATCAAACCAGTATGCATAAGGTGAAAGGGGTCGCTCATCGTCACTAATCCTGAGAGAAATGTTATACATTTTTTTATTTTTAACAAATTTAATTTTAGCATCTTTTAGCTCCTTGTTTTTGGTGATATCAAATATTAATTTCTACGTGAAGAAAGTACAGATAACAAACCCATTGTCCACTTCCTGCCTCGCACCAAACAGACACTTCTAGCAACTGGCTGGTGAAGCATTTAGAAGCTTAAGAGCCACATGTTTCCCTCAGGAGCTGGTGGAGACCAAAAAAGGAGCTAAAAGTAAATACTGGTTGTCCATTTGTCAGGCTGATACAAAAATGACGGTAAATGAATTCTAATGTTACTAAATGCCAGATGGATGTACACAGGCAACTGGGATCCTAAAAAGAAAACAAAATGTTGTTATGAGAATGTAGACGACTTTTTAACTGAGCTCTGATCATGTTTTCACTCTCCTTCTTCTTGTGTTATGTGCAAACAGCTGTATGAAGAAGTGAGAAAATCGCTAGAGCAGTGTGACGTCTGGGAAGATATCGAACACTTTGTAAACCTCCGGCGGACCGGTGATAAACCACCAGGTACGAATGCGAGAATAGTCGCTAATGATGCACCAGAGTACACATGAACTCAGCTTTCACACCTGCACTGCAAGCCTGAATTCTTCTAAACATGAAATGTGTGAATGCACATGTCCGATTTGGTTGTAACAAGCATTGCACAGAGCCAATAATTGTCCTGAGAATTCACAGCGAGCAAGTGGTTGCAACAAGAGAACATGCATCTCACACGGACAATCTCTGGTCGTGTGCTGCATGCGTAGGAGTTCCTCTCTGGACAAAGTCTGGACATCTTCTGCAGATCATATGAAAAATAGAGAGGGTGACCAGTATCAGTTGTTCTCTCCAACAGCTCCGGTTTCGTATGAGAACTTCTACAGCAGTCAGAAGTCTCCCAGTGGAGCCCCACCCTCTCGACTGCCTCCACCAATCACCAGGTAAACAGCTGAAGGGCTCTAGAAGAGGCTGTTAGTATTCCTCTGTTCTTATTGTGTTCCTTGTTTTGGGAATTTGCAGGAGAGGGCCGTTACCTGATCCAACACACAGCAGAGAAGGTATGTTTCTGTTCATTTCTTTAAATGAATATTCTGTGTTGCTTGCTATGATAAAGTAGCGGAGGAGGTTTAGTTGGAAAAGGGTGAGATGATGATGCTGCATGTCTGCAAACCACAGTGGGGGTGGGGGTGGGGGTAGGGTGTCACGACATTCCCACTTTGTTCTCTATAGATGCAAGTAGAGAATCATCCAGGTTAACCTCCTTTCCACTAACATTTAAAACCAGTACATGTAGCATTGCTTTCATCTTTATGAAAAGAATATATATCCTAAGACAATGGAATCCACCACAGTTGCTAAAAAATTTGGAAACTTTTGTATCAGTCTCATTTCGATTGGTGTAACTGATGTGAAAATACATTTATGAGCGAAGACTAAAACACAGCTTCCGTGAAAAAAAGTAGCAGACTCAGGAATTTGTATCACTTTTGTCAGGTATTTGTTGACATTTTCCCAGATCCCCCAAAGAATAATTCACAAATCTTCATTCCTGTGTCAGTGTGAATACACAGAAAGGTCATTTCAGTGGAGAGATAGAAGCGTGAGACTTTATCATGAACTGAATTGTTGCTGCACGATTCTGCTTTTCATAATGAAGTGCAGTGCGACTGATCTGTGCTTTGATTCCAGATGATATAATCTACTCAACAGTGCAGGATGCAAGCTACAGTGTTATCCAGTACTGACCCACAGATACGCTGCAGCAGTTACTGTGTGTCCTGTGCAGAGCTGGAGCTTTGTCACATTGTGACATTAAGTTTATCTACGTCTTTCTACTTCCTCCTTTGTGCTTTCCTGTGAAGATAATTTCTTACCAGGTGGAAAACGAGTGTCATAACTGTGTACAAATACACGGCTGATTTGAGGTTATCTGGTATTTTAAACGCATTTCGCTGTGTTATAAACAGTAAATTTGTTTCATTTTAGGGATTTTTTGTGTGTTTTTATAATCAAAACTGGCTAAAATGTTTTGTGCAATGAAACGGAAACGAATGAGCTCATAAAGAAACTTAAAGGTACAGTGTGTAGAATTTTGTGATATCTAGTGTTGAAATTTCATGTTGCAGCTGAACACCCCTCACCTCACCCTCCCCTTCCAAACATGAAAAAGAAAATGTGGTAGCCTTTTATTGTCATAAAAAGTTAAAAAGGTGATTAGTTTGTCCAGTCTGGACTAATGTAAAAAACATGGCGGCCTCCGGAGAGAGGGTCCCCTCGATGTAAATATAAAATATTTAAATATAAAGGGCCTTTTCTGAAAACATCATGAGAATTATTCTACTTTAAATTTCTACCGATAGTTCCCTTTCACCTAAATCTTACACACTGGACCTTTAAAACAGTGACGTTGAACAAATCTCTGTATCAACTCAATGAGAACGTCCTGCTCTTCAGATGTAGAGCCCATTCATCGTCACCCGGCTCTGTCCTCTGTGAAGATGCATCTAATCTGTTCTTTTGTGAATTTTTTTTGCCTCAAATTTTAGAGATTCACAAAATGAGATACTGTGTCATTTGCTTGCAGTGTCAGCTGAGTTGAACCTGGATACTCGTAGTATGAAATACTACAGACCATGTTCCAGTTCAAATCTTTCACATAGACCCTGTTCCATTGTAAGAAGGTCTATGATCTACAGTAACATTTAAGTAATTATTGTGCATACGTGTGATGAGGACGCACAATATTCTCTGGATACTGGAGGAGGATTGTTTGTGATTTCATGGTTGTGTGTAACAAACTGTGAGAACATTTAAAACTGGAGGAATAAAGAGGGATCTAAATAAGATGAGCTGTTTTTTTCATAATTGAATGTGGCAACAGTTCATCAAACTTCATCTGGTGCATGATACTTAGTAAGTTACACATATTCTAGCTGCAGCTGACTCTTAATTCTGCCCCCATTGTACGGGACACCTTCTCACCTGAGCACAATGTGAGGCTCTGTCTCTTTGTGCTATTTAAAAGTTATATTGCTTAATTTGACTGTCAATCATGACACAATAAACGGTTCAAATGACTATTAAAACAGCTTTATTCCCACTGCATTTGGCAACATTACTCTGTGACTATTTTTATGCTCACATTTCATGATTTCACTCTGTACACTCCTCAATGTGAGTAAGAGTTCCTGGTGACTCAAAGTTCATCCTTAGGACACTCACATCTGTCCAGTGGGTGCTGGGTGTTAATGCTGAACAGTAGAGTTATAATTGGGAGGCATTTTGTCAGGGGGAGTCCTGGATGCAGAGCCTGTTGATGCTGTGTGAAAAGATCCTGGTTTGAAGGTTCCGTCTGTGAAATGGTTGACATCACATAGCATGCTCTGATTTGATCAGATCCAGAATCACCTGGATGGTCTTCTCGCCTGGAATGGATGGAGACAGAGTGGATCAGATAAGATTTCACAGATAAAAATATTTCCTTTGTTATACCTGCAGACTGCATCCATATAATATTGTGAATCTTGGGAAGGTACATACCGTGTATTAAAACCCCTAAGTATTCTAAGACAAGCAATGTCTCTTATATATTAATTTGTTTCAGAATGAAGTAAAACACATGAATATTTTACCAGTATTGTTAATGGTGTTTCAGTGCCACCATGTGGACATTGTGCTGCTTGATATAGAGAAAGCCACTTTGATAGTTGGGATTACCTTCCAGATTCATTCTCGGATTCTCCAGTTTCTTTTCAAGCAGAAAGTCCATCAGCTTCCTCAGGTGTTTGAAGATCACACCAATCCGTACAGGAGCCTTTTAAAAAGGGAACACAAATTTAATATAGATACGACTTTGTCAGAGCAGACAGGTTGAGTCAAAACAAGAAAAACACAGCTTTCTTTAATCACACAAAAGTTGCAGTATCACAAGGTCTTGAAAGTGGAAAATGTGTCTACTAAGTCAAGTTTACAGGGAAACAAGTGCTGCTGCTACAGGAGGAAGCAAAGAGGGAAAGACTTTGATGCCAATGTAAACTAATCCCAGAACCACCTGGGTGACATCTGACCTGAAAGTGTATCCACCCGTCCAGCGTGATGAGCCTCTCTCTGTGCTGAATATCGATGTCACCTCCGAACAGCAGCATGGGAAACGGGGAAATCAGCGTGGTGTCTCGCAGGTAGATCTTTGTGTATTTCACCTGAGGATAAGCAGCGATTAGCACAAGTGAGACGAGGTAGATAAACAGATATCACACCGGCTCATCCATACCTTCTCCTGGTACAGCAGCCAGCCGTGTGTCTGCAGGTTGCGGTTGACAGATGACGGGTGGACCTGGGCTCTGCCTTGAGGCGTCTCCACCGTGCAGGCCAGTCGTTCCAGCACATCCACGGACGGGGTGCACAAGACCCGGGCCACGCTGTCGTAGACCCCCGCTGTCAGTGCTGCGTTCACGACTGCGATCTGTTGCTTGGACAGCGCCGCCGCCTGGGACTTGGACTGAGAAGAGGAGCGAGACGAACAGAAACCCACCTGCTCCATCATCTTCATCAGGTCGTGCTTCACATCCTGGATGGAGCACGTCAAACACAGGACGGGAGGAGGAAGAGAACACGTTTTGTGTTAAAAAAAAAAGTGATGAGAAGATGAGAGTGTGCGTGAAAACGAATGTGAGGGCGATACCTCTATTGTAATGAGAGCTGTTCGATTCAGGAAGTGTTTCCTGCAATAGGACATTTCTTCTCTCGCTCCCTCAGTCCGTATGTTCTTCCACCTAATGACAGGTGAACACAATAAAACAGGTCAGCACACAGAGTCTCATCAGAGAGGTTGTCACCAAGGCAACAGATTGTTATAAGCAGGTTTCCCCTCAGAGTTTTTATGACCTTTTAAAAATGCACATAATGAAATTCTATACCTGTTTGACAATCATACTGCAGTCACACCAGTTAAAGCATGATGCCAAACCAGAAGAGACAATGAAGCCTACAACTACAGTCCATGCTATTATTGACATGTGTATTATTATTCTATCATTATTTTCCATTTGTATATGATAATAATTCTTGTACTATAATAAATCAATCAACAGGATCTGGAGCTAGATGAGGGGCAGAGAAGGGATGGACGTATTAAATGTAAAGTACATTATCTTCCTGGCGGCTGCAGCAAACAATAGCAACAAGTTTGATGTTGCACCAGCCTAACCTATTGTTTTTATTTGTAATAAATGTATAAGTTCTCCTGAGTAACATTTAAATTTGTTCTTTCCTGCTACCAGAAGCATGGTTTATTAGATTACATCTCCATTTAACCACCATAATACATAAATACCCTTTGAGTAAAATACAGTCTTCAGAACAGCCCATACCCCAGATATGCGTTGTATATCGTCAGATGATCGGAGTTGGCTAATGCCAGTGCAGCTTTGGCCAGGTTAGCTTCCTCCTTTCTATTCATTGGTGTGGAGAAGGGAGACTTCTCAGTGATGGCTGCTGCGATCGTTGCCTGAAACAATTCTTTCATTAATATTCATTGCAAGATGTGACAGCAGACCATTTCTAAACTATATAATCATGGCATTATACAATAACAATACTCGTACAGATATAATCCTCGTTTATATAATAACAGGTGGAACGTTTGTTTTCTGATAATAATGAGGACGTGAGACTCACTATGGGCTCCAGGCAGCCGAGGATGGCTCCGTAGATCAGCATCTTGCCGATCTTCACGTTGACCGGCAGACTCGCCAAGTGGTGTCCCAGAGGGGTGAGGTGATGATCGCTGGGGTGACACGCACCGATCTTCCGCAGCAGGCTGACGGCGTTACTGACCGACTGGGGCTGAGGAGCGTCAAGGGCCCTGCTCAGGAATTCCTCCGGGGAGCCGTACTGACATTTCTACCAGAGGGGGGAGAGGAGAGATTAGGGGGACAGAAGAAACAAAAAAACTAAATGAGGCAGAGGGTAAATGTCGTTATTTTTCTAATGTTGTAACCGCAATTGGTGACGTAATCCTTAACTGTGCATCTGTGAACAAGCACTTTCCCAAAGTGAACCACGTTTTTCATGTGCAAGTGAGTATTGTTTATATACCATGATGTGAAGGCAGAGCTCCTCCAGTGGGACCCGCAGTATCTCTGGTATAGAGTAATCCATGAAGGCATCAAACCTGAGAAGAAATGGAAAGAATTAGACACATCCTTTATATTTAATGTCAATGATTTGTGTTCTTCATTGTCTCTGTGAAGTGAGTGAGAAGATCCATGCCTGAATTTTGGGTAGAGTCTAAAGCAGAAGCCGTGTCGGACACGTCCTGCTCTCCCCTGTCTCTGGAAGGCGCTGGCTTTAGAAACAAAAGTTTCCACCAGAGAACTCATCTGGCTGCTCTCGTGGTACCTGAGCGACACAACGGAATTATTATCTTGACAACTGTTGGTTGTGGTGACATATTGTTATGAATCCTCTGACTTTCTATTGTTCTTTCTATTGTTCCTGAGCTCTTACTTATTTTCTTTGGTCTTCCCAGTGTCGATGACAAACACTACATCAGGAATAGTCACACCCGTCTCAGCAATGTTAGTCGACAAAACAATCTTAAAAAAGAGAAATAGGAGGGATGTTTATTATTTATGAATAGGTTCTTTCATAAAATATATTTTTTAAATGTAAACGGGAAAATAGAATATCATCTAGAATCACATCTAGAACCTGCAGTATTTTTTTTACAATGCTTTATTACATTGTGACACATTTGGTAGTACCTTCCTAACTCCAGCAGGGGGCACTGTGAAGGCAGAAGCCTGGTCCTTGGATGAAAGAGTTGAGTGAAGAGCAACAATCCTATACCTTTAAGTAAATGACAAAACTCATAGTGAGATGGACGTATTTTTACCATTTCCTTTGTTTTCAAATGTTGCTGCAGGACAAGTGTATACTGGACTATGGCACATTAGATTAGTATGTGTGAGTGTGTGTCACCTGTTTTTGTCCCTGAACCTCTTGTCTGAAGAGAGCAGGTCGAACAGCTGCTGGATATGAGCCAGACCTGGGAGGAACACGAGAACGGCTCCGTCCAAAACTGCAAATTGTGGGGATTTGTCTGACGGAAACACAAAAGAAAACCACACAGATTTAACACACACTTCAAGAACAAACATGTATGAATTTGTGCCATCTGAAAAAAGGATGTACCTAAATAATCCACGAGGTCAACCAGCAGGTCCATGTTGATCTTGTTAGGGTTCATGTACTGCAGCACCTGCCGGGTCCTGCTGCTGAAGTGGTCGAGCTCAGGACCCAGGTCCCAGCCTGAGCCCGAGTCTCTCACTATCACCTCCTTAAACACAGAGAAACACATCGATTAACCCAAGTGGCAACCCAACGCTGCAGACTGCCTGAGCACCTGCATGCCCACACACTGGTTTACAGTGGGCAGGGCTCTGACAGGAAAAGATGATGTGACACAATCCCAGATTAGCAATGACACTTGTGGATGTCAGACCACCATTAATCAAATCTGATCAAATCCCATGACACCCAGAGTCCTTCACTGATGAAGAAGATTAGCTATGTTTTTTGCTTGTAAATCAATTTTGCTGTAATTGTTGCCTATTTTGTTGCGAAAGCTGTGGTACTTGCTCAGACTTGCTCGGAACAACTGACCAGCATCTTTGATTCAACAAACAAGATGTTAACCAATTAAAAAGAAAAAGACAGACAGCAGGAATCATAAATAAACCATCTCCCACTTTACTGCTGCAGAGAGCCGACATTACCTGGTGTTGTAACGTCTTGCCACCTTTCTGTGAGACAGAGATGCTGACTTCTTCCTCGTCCTCGAGAATTTTCTGGCAGTACTCTGAGTCCTTTTCCAGGACGTACCCTGTCTGCTCCACTATATCTTCTAAATGAAACACCTGCACACAGAACACAGGAGGATGAGTAAAGTACATCCAGTGCTCAAACCTTCCAAAACATCTAAAACAGACAAAGGGATTAAATTAGATTCTGTGAGTGTAAATTGAAACACGACCCTCACCTCCACTGGGAAAGTCCTGCCGGGAATGTTGATCACTGGGCAGCGGTTGAAGTAGTTGGAGAACTTGTTGCAGTCGACTGTGGCACTCATGAGGATCAGCTGCAGGTCCGATCTTCTCATAACAACATCTTTTAGGATGGTGAGCAGGAAGTCTGACTGCACGCTGCGCTCGTGGACCTGAGAAGACGGAGGTGAAATTTAAATTAGAACTGTCATTCCAGCACGTTGTCTAGTTTTTCACAGGCACCACACTGAACATGTGTGGCGTGTCAGGGCTTGTGTGTGGTAATGAGAGTAAAAGAGCTCTGAACGTTTTGTGCACCTTCTAATCAAAAAACTACCAGATCCAATAATTAAACAAGTGAATATTAAATTGAGGGTGGAAAGGACACAGAGGTTTTCATGAAATTGTAATATGCAAATACTGCGTCTGATCATAAAGTGTCAGTACCTCATCTACGATGATGTGAGTCAGGGAGCTGAGGTGTCTGTCGTGCTGGAGTTTCCTGAGCAGAACTCCAGTTGTGCAGTAAAGTAGGCGGGTCCACTCCCCGGACTGGTTCTCCATCCGGATCTGGTATCCGCACGGCGACGACTGAAACGTGATTTCAACATGAAGCTCGATCACTGCAGCAGGTGTCGGTGTATCTTCATTACTGTTTTATTTTTTAAGTTAGCGGCACATCGCGAAGTCGCTGTAAAATGTATTTTCACCTTGGATCCCGGTCCATCCTCACATCCCAGCTCCTGGCTGACTCTGCAGGCCAGGCTCATGGCAGATATCCGGCGGGGCTGAGTCACCACGATGTTGCAGGGCTGTGCCTCTTTGCCCCCAGTCAGCAGCTCCTCCAGCAGGAACTGAGGGATCTGAGTACTCTTCCCGCTGCCCGTCTCACCAGCAACCACTACCACACGGTGGCGCTGCAGAACCTCCAGGACACGGTGTCGGTGTTGGAAGACGGGGAGCTGCTCTCGCTCAGCCTTAAAGATCAGATACACATTTAATGTTTGCCTTTAATTTTAAACAGACGGTGCTATTTGTTTTTAAAGTGTTTTTACCTGCAGTTTGTGGGCAAGCGAAGATTTCTTCAGCTTTATTAAGAGCTCCCTGGACGCCTCAAGTGCTCCTGCAGCTTCTCTCCTCCCTCCTCTTTTCTCACTCTTGTCCTCCATTTCCTCTCCTCCCTCCCTAATATCAAGACCAGCCAGGTTCTCCCATGACTCTTCAGGCTCTTCATCTCCCCCCTGGCTAGGCCGAACCGGGTCCCCAACCTGGTCGTGGGATACAGACCCCTTCTCTTGGCTCTCGTTCTGTTGCTGTTTGAGTCTCGTCAGGAGCCGGGAGATGAACTGGTCTCTCGGTTTGTTGGCAGCCGTGCGGCTCTCTTCCTTTTGCTGCTGCTCGCTGTCCCGCCACTCCAACCACACGTCTCTGTAGGTGGGTGGAAGGAGCTGGTGCACGGACTGAGAGTCAAAGATCGAGAGGGGGGAGGAAGAAAAATCAATGAGCAAAATTGTGAGTTCAATTAGCACAGAAAAATGTCAGTATGGTGATATGAAGTACCTGCCCCTTAATCAGGGTGTAGAGTGCCAGTGTGGCTGCTAAATGTTGAGCCTGCATGCTGTCCTCAGTCAGGATGGTGGGACAAACCTCCAGAACATCATCTGGCCTCTGAATACGCACCCTGGTGGATGTAAAAAACATCCCATCGATACAACATGTTTCTAAATCCACTTATAAGCAGGGTTTAATAATCTCAATCTTAGGATGATGAAGCAAAATGATCTTTTTGTTGTGTGAATGGATCAAATTAAGTGGTCATTCAGTGCAACATGACTGTCTCTCTTACAGAGCTACAATACATACTTGCTTCTCCAGTATCGACCAGCAGGGACCTTGTGAAAAGCCGGTGCTGGGCTCTTTGGCAGGTTTTTTCGGACCCAGTCGATGAGGAACTGTTTGGGAGACTTTCCAGTCCAGCTGCGAGCCGTGTAGTCAAAATTACGAATGTCCTTCGGCTCGTTCTTTTTTATGACTGCAACGGAAAATCGGAACAGAATGATCAGTAACAAGGTCAGAGGTCAATGAAGCCAGATGTTGACCTTGGAAAGCTCAGAACAGCCTGACTGGAATCATCTTATGAATACTACTATAAAATGTAATTATAAGATACAACATCTGTCATGTCTTGCATGATGTCCTCTGTTGTGAGCCGGGGATTTTGTCTGATTGTTTCTTAAATTGTGAGTTGACATCCTGAAGGTCTTCTCCCTACACTACACACATAACTGAATACATCTCTCTTAGTCTGGGGCACTTTGTAAGTTTGCCATAAATATTTATATATTTTCGACAAACTAATTTTAATGAATGATTAATTTAATCCATGTGAGCAGCCATCAAGCCAATGTGACACTGGATTGAATCAAGTCTGATAAAATAAATCGTACATAAATATTTAACTCATGTGTTTGAGGACAAATATGAACCAAAGCCATGTTTTCTTATCATCAGGTGTGGTAGATGAGACTTTTATTAATACAGAATCTATTACATGGTAGTATGAAGTATATCAAATGATACAATTACAACCTAATGCTATGGTTCACTATATTTAGTATTTATAATTTCCTGTAAAGCCCTTTGAATGCTTTTTGCTAAACAATAAATACATTTTACATGGTATTTTCGCCAGATGTACCTTTCTCGGCAGGTTGCTCCTTTTCAGGTTGTTCAAATAAATTGAAGGTGATGCCCTCTTTATCGTCACAGGCAGGAAGTACTTTCTTTTCCTTCTGAGGGACGTCCACAACTTTTATAGCTGGATTGAACATGGGGTGAGACTCCAGTGGTTTCATTTCTAGGAATACAAAACAGATTTATTCTGTGTAAGAGACATATTTGTTAGAAGATTCGTAAGCAACACAGACAGACAGACACACACACACACACCTTGCTGTATGATGCGTATCCTGTCCTGTGCCATCCTCTGGCCCCCCTTGTCTCCTTTGGTCTTGGCAGCAGCTGCCATGTCTTTAGCATCATACAGTTGAGCAGAGAGGATCAAATACCGGTCATTCTACACAGCAAAGAAAAAACACACACCGTTACACAGCAACCAAAATATGCCACAGATTTAATGCAGTAAACTATTTCAACTTCTCACCTTTATAAAAACACAGAAAAAAGACTAATTAGCTCTGAAATGTGGTGACTTTCCATACAGGGCTCATACTACAGAGCATCCATTCACCAACATGATACAAACTTCAAAATAAAAGCATGGTGAGCATCTCCAATTATTAAAAAAAAATGCCAGCTCCAGCATCCACCATTCAGATCTAAGATATTTAAGATATTTATTGTCAGCTTAGTTTAGCATAAAAAGTAGAAATGAAGGGACACAGATACTCTGGCTCTGTCCAATGCTGAAAGAATCTGTCCACCAGCGCCACTACTCACTAGTTATCATGTTAAAACCAC